>NC_090817.1:97983738-98283738 GCF_000390325.3 Nicotiana tomentosiformis | reverse complement strand
AACTCCAAAAATAGCCACTAAATCATCGGTTTTGCAAGGTCGATTGAGGTTGCAAGTTGAGATTTTCCGCTCGAATTTTCTGCGGTCCGAAGGGTCCAATTGAGAGCTATCCAATCATTGAGTGGTTGTAATTTAAATCAATAATAATCAATACAAAAGTTAACTTCTCTCTCTATTTTATTTTTTCCCTTCTTCTTCACCTGAAATTGCAACACAGCAGCAGCAGCAATGGAGTAATCCTAAAGCTTTAAAGCTTTAATATCTTCTCATACTAATTGAGAGAAACTTTTCAGCTCAAAACAAAATCTTTTTTTCATTCTCCACCGTTTATTTCTAATTTTTTTCCTGCTTTCTTGTTCACATTTTTGTATTCAATTACAAGTTTTTGAGCAATAAATGTGGAAATATCAACAATCCTCATCTTCTTCATTGTAGAAACCAAGTTTTGGTTTTTCTGGGCGTTGTTGTCGGTCGTCTTCTTCACCAACGAAGCCAAAATGCCATTACTCCCTCTACAACCTCAATATACTGAAGAACTCCATTTCTTTATCCTCAAAATTCGGCCACAATCGAATTTGGAATACCAAATCGGCATCTACTTACAGAACCCCAATTTGCGAAGTCCCATAAAACTAAATTAAATGTTGAATTGCAAAATAATATAAGAAAAATAAGAGAACATCTTTTATCTACTACCAACATAATGTACCTAGGCTTGTAACAATGGATGACTGCACTCACAAGTGCACATACTTCTGATCCTTTCACCAGTAAAGCTTGATATTGACAGGAGAAGAAGATGTGAAAATTAAGTGGGCCCACATTATTTTAGGAAAAGAAAAAGAAAAAACTTAATTTTAAGTACTCAACTCGCGTCTCAGAGTGTATTTCACGAGATGGGACTGACATGGTCGGGTGTTTAATTGATCTTCAAGTGTCTTGCTGAAAATAACCTCAGGTTAAGGTGTTCAGTTGATCGTTGAAGACAACTTAAAGGAGCTTTATGTATTTCGTCACTTTTCTATGTCGAAATATCCTTAAGAATATTAACCGACATACATGTCGAAACCTGAGTATCTGAAATTAAAATGAGTGCGGGTATTTTCACCCCAATATTTCCCTGCTTTTTTATTCTCCTATTTTTATTGGCAAAATAGATCCAAAACAATTTTTTCTAAATAAACTATATGTCCAAACACAACTTCAACTTAAAAAAATTATTTTTTAACACTATTATAAAAACTATTTTTTTAAATTTCAATCAAATTTATGTCCAATAGCTAGTTAGATCTCTAGTTGGGAGAAAACTCTTTCTTTAAGTAATTAAATGTTTGTGTGAATGATTCGAAACCAACTTGATTGTCAACAAAAACAATTTTTGTTTGCCAAAAAACAACTACAACGATCTTGATAATAAGATTAAGGAAACATCTCATTAATTTCTACGAACTGTCAAACACTTTTCCATGTTTTGGTCAAATTCATCTGTTCCGATGGATATGCCTTTAATCTGGCCTTTTAAACAAACACTGCACTTAAATGTCTAACAAGAAATTGAAACACAGAAAGAGAGAGAAGAGGAAGTTAAACCACCAAAAATTGAATTTCTGAACGGTGTTTTCGCCCTTTTTCTTTCGTAAACAGAAAAGAAAAAAAAAAGAGAGAGGAGGAAAGGTAAAAAAAGAACAAATACCTAACAAAAAGAAAACAAAAAGGCAAAACACAGAACATAACTAAAAGACCAGTCGGCATATTGAAGGTTGAACTATCGCAAGCAACTATATATTCCATTTCTTGTGCCTTTTGTCCTGAAATCTTGGTAACGATGACACGCCAGCTACCTACCACACCAAAGAGGAAAGAAAATTTTAAGTTAGTTTATAACTTTGTATATATCTCGAAGAAACAAAAATTAGAAAAGTAATACTTGACAAATTTTAATTTTCAACCATAAGACTTGTAGCCGATTGACAAGGGAAAATGTACAAGTATTATCAGTTAAACGAGGTACAAATTCCAATTTTTTCCTGAGTACTGCTGGCTTGTTAGACATTTTCACGAAGTAAATTTTTAATTTTTTTTTTCTATCAGTATCTCTTATTTTGTGGAATATAAAATTAAAAAGCCAGCTCAAATCAACTTCACTCTTATGCTCTGTCTTCACATTCTGCCTTCTTCAAAAATAAATTATTTTTAGCTTTTGGGTCCCACATGAAAGAGTCAACGCAACAACACCCAAATGACTCAAAATTTAGCACGTTATTGCTCCAAAAATCCCAACTCATTGCCTAAATATCGGAGTATCCAATGATTGTCAGCACTATATGCGATACTACCAATAATAGAACCCACCCAACTGCTATAACTGCAGATTCAGTCATTCAGATAAGATTGATGTGAATATTTCCAGCTAGGTTTTCGCATATGTCAAAAGTGTTCCAAGTACGTACAATAACCCCGTAAAAAAATGTATCCATTTGGCACTGCGATTCGAAATAGTCTAAGTGGTAAAAAGTGAAAGCAGAAGGCAACACTACTTGTTTGTTTGATTCGTTCAATTGGACCTTTAGACAAATCCAAGCTGAAAGTGAAAGTAGAAGGCATTACTACTCTCATTCATTTGATTAGTTCAATTCAATTGGCCCTTAAGACAGAATCCTACGGTGAAAAACGTTTAACACAAACGAGGAGGTTGATGCATGGTTGCTTAGACTACAGTGTATATACGACGTTTTACAATCTTCATTTGACAGGATCATTCTCATCCACTGCACGGAAGAAAAGGACGGTAAAAATTGATGCCTGGGTTGCTTGAAGCGAACAAGTTTGTAATCAGTCCCCTAATCTGTGGTTATCAATAAATTGTAACGTAGGTGAGAATTCCATATTTCGCCAACTTCCTTGTCACAGTTTGATGAAGAGGAATATAATTTTTTTTTTTAAAAAGGAAAATATCAGGAGATAACCATTTCTTTCGAGAACAAGAGCTCGGGTTGGAACGTGGTTCCGCTCGTAGTTTATGAAGCTTTCTGTTTCATGTTTAAATCATTTTGCTAACTTGTAACAATCTTTTCTGAAATCAATGATTTAGCTAAGACCATGTTTCTCATTGCAAAAGTTTCTTCTGTTCAGTAATATTAAGATTATATGGTGAGAGAAGGTACTGTTAGAAGATAAATATAGTAGTACTTTTAGTAGCTCCTCCAGGCTTTCGTATTCCAGACAAGCAATCAAAGGCTGAATTCAACTTCACAGCATATATTGTGCTGATCAGGACACTCTCACCCTAGCTCCAGGGGTAAATCTAAATAGCCAGATTAACCTAAAGTTTCTACTGGAGAGATATAAAGGGAAAAATTACAGGTTGAGGGTAAACATACAGTTCCTGACAACACTCATTCAAGAAATCATTAGGTCCAGTAAATGTTGCATTCTGAAGCAAGAAGATCCATCATTTTAAACTATTTAGGTAAAGATATGCTAGATACCAGAGCCCCTAAAGTATAAGTTAAGTAAGGCTCTGCAGACCATACAAGTGCACGTCGAACCAAAGGAAAGGTTTTGTTAGGATATGGCAGAATCTATACAATGGTTTAAACTAACATATCATCCAATTTTTCTTCTAAATAGTCCACACTAACAATTCATTCTTCCTCTTCAAAGAGCGATTTTCTTGGGAAACGAAATTGGAGATTTTTGGAAAATGGGAGGACTATTGTATTCGCAACAGCAGAATAAAATTTCTGCCGAACGAACATGGGAAAGAAGCACTAGGAGACCTCACCTATTTGGCTATTTGACTGAAAGACATCAATTGTAAATCAACAAGCCATATTATTAAGTTGGTATTGGAAACCAGTTTGTTCAGGAATACATTTACGTACTACTCCAATAGCGAGTCATAATCTAGAAAAGATATTAAGCAGGTACGTTTAGATTGAATGATCTTTTTATATTTCAAGCGAGTTCTGGTCATTTATTTTTAGCTCCTATCCTTCCATTTTTTTGAAGGTAGAAAAGTTCAAAGGTTTCCATTTATCCACATCTCTTTGGCTATTTTGCTTTACTATGAAAGAAAGTTAAAACTTACCTCGACTCTTTTGCCTACCACAAACTTGAGTTTCACGTGGTTATTAGAGCAAGCTAAGTTATAGACACCCATTGAACATCCAAAATCCTCCAAAGGGGCCCGAATCTGGAGAAAGAGTCTCAATTACTTAAGAACTCACTTAGCTTCTAGCCTATCCAGCTTTAATAATGATCTCGTTTGCTAAACTCAATCACATTGTCGAATTGGTGCATCAACTGTTGTTATTGACTATATAGTTTGTCTTTTTTTCCTTATAGTGGTGGGTGAAGCTTAAAAAGCTACTAATTTGAGAGGACATTAGGTGATTGGAGTTAGATAGCCATTATTCCCTTGGAAGATAACATTTTAAGTCCGCGTGCATGTTTTGCAGAGCCAACCAGCTATATCAAATTATTCATTTTTTTTTAAAATGGAGCTGTATCAATTTATTCATGTAGTGTAAAAGATGTATTCATTTACTTTATAACGATGCCCAGAGGTAAGAAACGACTTAGCGGAATGCTTCTTAAATGTGCAGGAAAAGCTGACAGCAAGAGTACTCCGTCCCTCTTCTTTTATTTCCGTGGTTTCTCTCCTATAGGTAAAGGGAACTATATCTGACTTTTATAGGGATATAGAGAATTCTATTACTGAAAACATGAATATCAAATTTTGCTAGTGCTCTAGCGCAGAGTTTTGGATAGTTTTAATGAGTTGGTATCTCATATATCTTAGTATATTCCTAAAATATATATTGACGAGAAGGCATATTTAGAATGCAGGAATATAGGTTTCAGGAATCAGTAAAATTATAGGTCCATAAAGCCAATTTACAACTCGATCCAAATAAAGGTTCCTTACAGGTTCTACAAATAGCAAATATATATCAACTACAGACGAAATACCAAATCTCATCAGATCTCAAAGTGAGCTACATTATCATGAGTATAAACAATGCAATCCTAACTAATGCATATACCCAATATGAAACAGAAATAAAAGTAGCAACAAAAATATGATGATAAAATAAGCACTAACAAATTATGCGAGAAATTGGGGTAATCACACATGCAAAAATGAGAAGGCTCTCACTAAACCAATAATAATGAACTATAAGAGACAAATAAGATGATAGCATATTTAACTAATAATATTATGTTAGCTTGGAGCACAAGAAGGCGAAGATCCAGAAAAATAAAGTATAATAAGCATGGGAACAACAATCAATAGAAATAAATGGTCATATTGAGAAAGAGATCTGCCTCACAAAAAGCAATGTCACAGGAAAAGAGAGAGGATCAATACTGAGGTTCACCTGATTTACAGAATTTCAGTGTAAGAAAGGAAAGCCAATAGCTCCAGAATACAACTGCTTCCCCACCACTAAAGCTCAACCTAAAGTCGAAGGTATGGTGCAAAAGGTACATGCTAGACATCTAATAGGGACCCTCATAAATTTAGGATGCTACGAGAACAGGAAAGAGCGCACTAGCAAGATCAAGCTTAATTGTTTCCTTTTGCTTTCACTTTGGTGCATACCGGAATTTAGTGAAGATGCTGACAGCATCATAGAATTTATTAGCTACCATAAGGAAGAGGGTTCAATGAATTCCCCCGTTAGAATTTATGGCTCCCTTCAAAATTACGGATGTATTTCTTTGCTTTTTGCTGTACATATTCAGCACGATCTTATTGCTGAATTATACCTTTACTGAACTAAAAATGACTCCTGGAAAATTTGTCACAACACTAAGGAGGCTACAGGACTAGAGAAATAATTCCAATAATTACCAATTTCACAAGCAATTGCATTCCAACTTTTCACGGTTTTTTTCTACAACTATTCAAGCTTTTCACCTCAAGCAAAACTTTCTCAAATGCCGAACTTTACACCAAAACCATCAAGAGTCTAGATTTTCACTTCTCATCCAGGCCTCTAGATACTGAAGGTTTCATGAAATGGGAAAAGTCCAAATCATAATTCTCTTCCAAAAAGAATTACTAGCTAGCACATTGATCCTCTCTCTTTCCCTTGGACAATGGTAGTTCTTTTTTTCAAAAAAAAAAAGGGGGGGGGGGGGGGGGGGGGCAAAGGCGATGGACTAAGCACCGAAACCAATTAAGAAGTTGGAAAGACAGGAGAGCACGTTATGCACAAAAATTGCTCAAAATGGAATTTTTTTTAAAGAACAATCCGCATGAATCAAGAGTTGAGCAGTTACCTAGCTTAAGGAGATCTTCTCAATGATTGCCTGACCCTTGCCCACTTTGACTACTTGGCTTCTGCTTGTGTATCTGAGAGAGTAGATTAGCTGCAAATAATAGAGTTGCCTGGTAGCGTTCATTCTTGTCAACCTCTGATTCTGGTCCCTCCTGTACTGATCCATAAAGTGCAGATTGCAACTGATGCATTTGAGTTGCGAGCCCCATCCCAGAGGTAACAGGCATGCCAGCCTGTGGCTGAGGAACATTAGCACCATGAGTTTGGTTGGGCAATGAAGCAAGATTTGTTGGTTGCTGAGAGACAGATGAACCATACAGTCCTAAGGCATCAGCGCTATGAGTCCCAGAACCACTCACAGCATCCTGATGTGTTCCAAGCTGACGGTGGCGATCAACATGGGGCTGAGCTGAGAGCTGTGTACTTTGAGAAATCATGGTCGATGTCAATGTCTGGGGAGGACCACCTTGTGCTCGCAAGTTTAGGCTATGCTCTTGCATTTGGCTAAAACCAGTGGCCCCTTGAGAATAATGGTTAGGTGTGTTCAAGCCTGCTGGATGAGCTTGAAGCTGTGGTAAAACTTGCGTATGGTTGTTAAACTGGCTACCAAACTGTGCCATGTGATCGGCAGCTTGACCAGGAGCTTGAAGTTCATATCTCCAAGATTGTTGCTGCACTTTACCAGGTGCAACAGCAACATCTGATGCAGGCATCCCGGCAGATGCTCCGGCAGGCACGGTTGCCCCTTCCACACTTGATAACTTGTTAGCTGGTAGCATCTTTGCTAGGGTTGCAATAAGTTCAGGTGTTAAAGTGACCCCTGCTTGGGTTGACGCTGAAGTATTGCTTTGATGCACAGGATTCACAGGGTATGCTGCAGTATTACTTGGCTGCGCAGGATTTGCGGGGTGCGCATCAGTTAGAGAACTGACGTCTTTTGAAGGCAGCTTCAGATCTTCTCGGGTAACCTGATTATAGTTCATCTGTGAAACCCTTTCCATGGATGGTATTGCATCATACGCAGGTTGAGAGGATGTTATCCGTGGTGCATCTACATATTGAGGTTGATTGGACTCTGGTGGCAAAGATGTGTTACCAGGTATATGATGTGCAAACTTTAAAACCACCCCATAAAGACGCTCTGGACCAACAACTTTCAGAACTTTCGTAAGGAAGTCAGAAGGTGGCACCAAGAACATGGTGGTCCCATCACCAAATTTTGCAACCCCAGCACGATCTTTTGAACCCAGGTACCTCAAAAACTCTGTATACGAAGCAAAATCCTCTTCGCTATCCGGCAAGAAATAAACAATATTGAACCCAACAGCATCTGCGTAGTGTTTAGTTAGCATGTCTAATCCTGTTCTGGCGGAGCAATTGACTACCTCAGGACTGCAGAAAATAACATTTCATCACTTGACTGTTCCTTATTTATTTTGTGGTGGCATTTGAGTGCTATATCACAGGACTTAAGTATATTAAACCTATTAGAAGTAATAGGGTGCATGCAACTGAATGAAGAAAAAATAATAAAAGTCGTACACATTAGTTCCAAGTTAGTGGTACCACGCAAGACCATAAATATTATTTAAGAAAAATTTCAAGTAGCCAAAGAAGAATCATGCACATGCCAATGCTAGCAGCAAGTTATCTTGATAACCTTTTCTCGAACATATTTCAGATTAAGTTTCACAATAATTCTGTGAAGAAACCCGCACCCCCCACCCCCAAAAAAAAAAATCCAACAAAAGGTTAGAAATCACTGTAGCGATCAATTGAAAAGCAAATTTGGAAAGATGAAAAGTGACCCCCATCAACAAGCTGAGAAATCTGTACAGTGTTGAATCAGTGAGGCAATTCAAAAACCTGATCTTTAGCAAACAAGAAAAATACAAAATACTTACATCTCCGATTCTATCCTTTCCCCAATAGGCACACAGCGAGCATGACAAACAGGTGTTCCACCCTTGGCGATAACGCCGCGCCATATATAGTCATGACCAGGAGCTCGACCATCTGTTCTTTTAGGAGGGAGAGAACTATCATATGGCAAAGCCCCATCAATCCTTGATCTTTTAGTTTCCCTCTGATGTTGGCTAGAATCGAAAACATCCCAGCCACCAAGGGCAGATCTATTAGGTGGTTTCTGCTCACCTGAAGGAGAAGAAAGCACCACCGGTGTTGGAGATGACTGCTTCCAATTTGGACCTCCAATCACAGTATGAGGACTTGTGTCTCGCAATTTCCGAAGCACTGGCGAATCAGTAAATTCTGGGCCTGAAATAACAGGGTCAAACCTGCCTTGCGTACCCAAAGGCCTTGCTGGGACATCAGGACCATGAATACCATAAGGTGGCAAATGCCCAGGTACATTAGAAGCCAACATAGGGCGACTATGGCCAAATAAGCCCATCTGTGCTTGTTGGAATGGGTTTTCATTGGGATAAAAATCAGGTGCTGGGCCCATAATTGAAGGATGATACTCCAAGAAATCTCTGCCAGGTGCAGGACCACTGCTTGAATATTCTATTGTGATTCTGGGATCATTGAAAAGCTTGCCCTGCAACCCCTCTTTAGCACGCTGGGCTTCCTCTATGCTTCTAAATTCAACCAATGAGTAATTTCTATCATAAAATGTTTTTATTCCATCAATCTCACCAAACAAAATCATAGCATTGTGTAGCATGTCTTCATCAACATGGACAGAGGGTGGATAACTTATACACAAAACTTTACTAGGTTGTCCACTTTGTCCCGCTGGCAACTGGAATGGCTGCGCAAAAGAAGATGCTCGAGGTGAAAATTAGGACTAACAAGCATATATTTCATTCAACATAAAACAATCTTAACCACCCAATGTTCTAAATTCTAATGGAATATCTATACTAATCATAACCACTGGTCAACCACCTAGTTTTCTAATGTCATATCTATACTAACCACTAGCTTCAGCATTTGGCACACACCACACCAAACTTTGGCAAATTGATGCAAACAAGTAACAGTACTAACAGGTAGTTTGGTTGGACACATTAAGGAGAGTTAATCCCAGCATAAAATTTCCACATAATTTGCAACATAAAACTCTGTATTACAAATGTAATCTACAATTTTTGGTTTCGGCATAAAATTCTACAAAACTATTGGCGCCTTTGGTTGGTAGTATTACCTGAAAAAGTGTATCTAAAGACAGAAATGCCCTTAAAGTAGGCAATCTCTATTAAACAATCCCTGTATTATCATTCACAACAAATCTTACATCATTTTTCACCACATAACAAATCCTACAATTCACCAAAAAACCCTACATTATCATTCACCACACAAAAAATCATATTATCATTTACCAGATAACAATCCATGTGTATAATCCCATTAACCAAACCACTCTTTAAAAAGATGGAAATCTTTCAAGGAAAAAGGAGCATTACATGTTGCCTTTTGAAGCCAGCATGCATAGGATCAGAGTAGTTCCTGACAAAATCTTGAGGCATAACCCGAGTGTCAGGATGGCCAATGCTCCTATTGGGATATTGTACATCCCTCATCTCCCGAAACTCCGGTCCTTGCTCCTAAAAGATTTAAGAACTCATTTTTTTATGAGGAATGATTTTAAAAAATTAAGAAACCACAAATCAACCAGAAGATTACAGGATGAACCTAAAAGTTGTGTTAGCAAGAAACAATCAATCAATCAATCAACTAAACTTCCACCCAAACTAGTTGGTTTCAGTTATATGAGTCTTAAACATTCTATCCAATCTATTTAGGAACGCATGCTAGGTAGGCATGCACCAAAGAACTCAGCATTCAGAAAGTTTATCATAATCAAACTATTTCTACATTTGTTGTCAATCTACCCACGACCCTCTTCCTTTATTCAGACTTTGGACCCACTATGCTTTGCTAAGCTCACATACGCAGAATTTACCACACCTTGGCTACACCAAACACTAAGACTATATTTTCCTCTTCAACTCAAACTTTGATTCTTAATGTTAAGTTCCACATTGGTTGAGGAGATTGATTGTGTCCTCCTTATATGGTCTTGGGCAACCCTCCCTCAAGAGCTAGCTTTTGGGGTTTAGGCACAAGGTTTATTTCTCACATGGTATCACAGCCAGGCCTATCGATCCATATTGTTATATTTCTCAATGTTGGGCCCCAGTGTCATATTATTCATGCTCCAATTATCTAATCCTGTGTGCGGGGATGTTAAGTCCCAAATAGGTTGAGAATGGATTGTAATCTCGCTATGTGACCTTGGGCAATCCTTCCCTCAAGAGCTAGCTTTTGGATTTGAGTTACAATTTACAAATTGGATTCTATATGCCTTGTACCAGCAAGGTGACTGTCGCGCAAAATTCTTTCTATAGAGTATAGACACCAAAACTCATTTACGAAAGCTAAAATCAACATCCTTCAGGTTGACAACTACTTCCATGATCATAGTATATTTTCCTCTACAAAATCTACTACTCCAGAAAACGAATCAAATCTCTACAGTAAGAGTAAACCATGCTGTAGAGAAAATAACTTACTCTTCTAGCAGGTTGTGACCTGAGATAATCCACGCGGATCTGTTCACCGCCAACTTTTTTGCCATTCATGTTCTTCAGTGCTTCTGATGCATCTTCCAGTCTAGTAAAATCAATATATGCGGTATTGCGATCCCTGATGAACTTAAATTCTTGAATTTTACCAAATCCCTTGAACTGATCTTCCAATTCTTCTTTTGGCACGGACTTGCTAATCCCAGCTACCCACAAACTTTTGCATGGCTTAGCCTGCAAACCAGACAGCATAACTGTTGTTAGACTAACTACCTGACACAGTGCAATGCATAATGAGAACCACAGCAGAACAAATAACAGACAGGTAACCTAATGTCTGTAAGACAAAATCATGCCGGGCAAATAAACCAGCACTTGGACAACTATAACAAAATCTAAAATGTTTTCAGTCATCAAAGAATAGGAGTTGAGATACCCATAGCGTTAAAGGAACTCCACAAACATACAACACAACAATAATGGCATAGTGTTGCCACGTGAGCACAAAATACAGAGTGCACATTAACCATCAGTAAAGACGATCAAGTCGTTAAATACAGGTGGGGCTTCACAGAATAATCTCCAAGTCAATTTAGCATTCACATAAAAGTTTGTAACATTCTTTAATGAGCATATCCCGAAACAATACTATGCCATATATACTGGCCAAAATCTCAGTCCCAACAAAAAAATGAACTCAAGTTAAGAGTGACATTGAAGAACCAGACAGACAATGTGAGGCTAAGTACCAAATGCCCATATAGTAGACATGATTGTATGTGGTTAACAAATTCTAATGCATTGAGGTCAACATAAGGAGGAAAAAGTCAAGCTTCGGAGCAATTTATTGAATATTTCTTTTTCCTATAAGTAATT
This sequence comes from Nicotiana tomentosiformis, assembly GCF_000390325.3. Classification (NCBI taxonomy): domain Eukaryota; kingdom Viridiplantae; phylum Streptophyta; class Magnoliopsida; order Solanales; family Solanaceae; genus Nicotiana; species Nicotiana tomentosiformis. The sequence goes on along the minus strand of NC_090817.1, from coordinate 98,272,019 downwards.
AACCTTCAATTCTCATGATAATGTCCAAACGTCAAGATGAAAGGGGAAAATCATTTCAAGAGGTAGAGCCGGTGAATAGTTTGTAGCAACGGACATGTCCTGTTTTTGTCTATCCCAAGTATTGTATCCATGACGTGTATACTTCAATTTGACTTCCCCCCAAACTACCCCTATGTGTATACATCTTCTACCAACCAATTCAATTAATAAACACATCACTTGAGGATCCCAAAGGGACCAGCTACCTCTGAGGTGGCATGCATGTAGCATGTATGATAATCAAGAAGTACATGAAGATTCACGCCAAATTTATAATAGCTTGGAAAAGATATGATACCCTCCTTTGATGAATAAACATATCATTATTTTGAAGAGAGAGCTAGCTCAAGCCATCAGAAGTGTATGTAATCCAACAAAAGTTGTAGTTTGCTGACTATCCGGGGCATTTTTTAGTGCTTGGATGTTCATTCTTCCTATCTGCTTACCAACTATCTGCTCTTTCTAATGGTTTATAACCTTCACTTATAATATCCAGCTATACCTTTAGCAACTAGAGTTGTAAAATATGTATCACCAGACACCCACTACATCCAAACTTAACAACCCTTTAATCCCAAAAGTAAATACAGGGAGTCACCATATATGCATATCATTTGTTTTTGTTTTATACCAAACACGTTTGTATAATAGAATATCTTAACTTTCCTTCAGCTAGGCTGTTTTCCTGTAAGGACTGGTTCTCTTGTATTCCCTAGAAAGTATCTCCAATAGGTGGTAAACCAGGGTTATTTTCAGAAAGTATTATCAAGTCTTAGCCATACTTGTGAAAGGTGAAAAGAATCTCCTGAACTTCATTTCCAGAGGGATGCTTATATAAGTACTAATTCTTTTCATAGATTTACATAATAACGCCTAAACATTCACATATTGATTCTTCTCTTTTCTTCTATTTGGTGGAGACATAACAGTCGATGCACTGATAAGTGAAATTTACTTTATACCCATCTATATTGGACTTCGTTGACATATAGATATTCCTTATTGAGAGTAAACATTCGTTTCTAAAGGTTGTTCCATTTACTTTCATTTACTAAACTTTTAACAAGTAATCAGTGTTAGATAGAATGAAACTTCATCAAACATTTTCAAAAGACTTGAAATATTAAAGACAATTTGAGTTACTAGATACCCATATTTTGGAGCGATGGCTAAACTACTACTCAACTAATTAGCATTTGTTGTATAATTAATTAATTACACGTATCAATTGATCTCAATATCTATTAAAATGTTACGGGAATTGCATTTGGAGGATAAAGCATCTGAGAACCCTTGAGAAAGGACGTGGACACAAAAAAGTCCAGAAATCTCCATCAGTTAGAATGGATATATACAAATAAAACGGAATCTATATAACATATATAGTACGTGGTTAACATTTACGTCGCAATTGATTTGCATTTTTGATGGTATTGCAGCTGGGCGATTAACGTTCTGGTTTTTTTCTACAAAAATCTGTTTCAAGGCAATCTAGTTTCGAACAACAAATAGTGCCTATTGCAGATCGTGCTCGTGGTCTTGGATGTGTGAAGCGATCCGTACCGTTCCAGTATATAATGAAATATGCTCTCTTTTTTCTATTTTGGTTACCTTTATGCTACACAACATATTGGTGGAACTTGGTATAAACTTCGAATAAAAATCCTAAAGCTTTGCAAATTTGAGCAGCTTTTGAAGTCTAATTCAACTTTAATTCAGTTGCGCAGTATTCAGAAAACTCCATAAAGGTTATTTGCCTGGTCTAATTTTGTTCGGTTCATAAGTTCAATGTACCAATCACCGATTTCGCAGCTGATAAAAATATTTCCTCTTCAACACAGATTGGTAAATGTTTGGGAGGGAACTGCAAATAGATGTTGGCCAGATCTCCTAATTGCAGAAATTTGATTTCAACGATTTCGGCCGAATTTACGATACATTGCTTCTCTAATAGCGTATTCGCATTAGAACAAAATCGGCATATTTCAATTACTAAAATAATAACATCCATAAAGTGAAAAAATGTCTCTCTACCCGTTAGATATCCAACCCTCCCCAGATCCAAGTTGTTGTTGACTTGTTGTTGTTGTCATAGGTAAAAATACTTGTTGTTGTTGTCATAGGTAAAAAAATACTTTTTTTCTTCCTATATTGTTCATCTATTTCCTTTTTCTATTTTCTACGCATCTACTTATCTCCGGCGTAGATCTCGTTTGGCTAGTCATTTTATCTTTTGTTTTGATTTTTGAGTGAGGGAAAAGGCTTAAGGGCTTCCTGTAGATGATCGGGAACACACAAACGTTGACGACAAATACTAACAAAAATAAATTTATAAACATCGATGAAAAAACAACAAAAATCCATCTGATTGAACATAAAAACAAAAAAACAAACCGGTTTTGCGAACTCAATCCTAAGTGGATTGCCGTGAAAGAAAGATCCTTGAAGCGCGTCCTTAGCCTCTTTAGCGTCGTTGATGTTCTTGAAATAGAGAAAAGCGAAACCACGAGCCGAATATGAGGTTACGCTATCAACCGGCCCGTACTTCTGGAACAGACCCGTTAGATCGGCTTCCGTTACGTCGGGGGTTAGATTACCAACCCATAGATTATTAGACGGCATCTCTCCCGGCGGCGCCATTATCGAACCCTAAAAAACTAGTTTAACACGAAAAAAAAACTAGAAAAAATTATTAGATTGAGATTTGGAAAACCGAGAAAAGAGAGAAGAGAAAATTTTGATAGCAATAGAAAATCAGAAAATAATTATATGTATTTGAGAAAGGCGTTTTTCGCTTTCGGTTTGCTTAGAAGAGAGAAGAAGAAAAGAAGAAGAAGAGGAGGCGCCGATAAGAAAGAGGGAATTATGTGAATCCAATGCTATAAGAAGTCACATCTTTTTCGGTTGTATTTGTAAATGGACAACTTTAACCCTCTTGTTTGTATTATTTCCTTGGCAAGTTATCCTTCCTTCCATTTGTCCTTGTGGGGACACGGCGAAGAAACATCGAGAAGTCTAACCAAATTAAAATGAAAAATCAAAATGTGCACATTTTATTAAATTTGGTTTTGGTGATTAATAATATTCTTTTGGAACTAAACTTTTGTATTAATCCCAAGCAATAATCTTTACAAAGCCATAGTTAACTTGAATCAGAAATCTATCTATAAAATTTAAAACTATGTCTCAGACTTCTAATTCCGTACATAGTAAATAAAAAATCAAAAGAAATTGGTATTGTGTATATGCATAAGAAAGATAATGCAAAAGTTAATTTCCTCTATGAAGAAATCAAGTTTTACTCTGACATCAATTGTTTCAATTAACACCTGGAAAGTATTTTCATAATGAACTAATGAAATTCGGGGAAAACATAAAAGCAGTGTCCAGTTAGGATTCTGGTCATGTTCTCTCTTTCCTCGTCCTTTTCAGAATTCAAACTGCAAAATGCTACGATTGAAAGAAATGGTACACACATTCATTATAAAATGAAAAAGTAAATTTCAAACTTGATCCATAAAATAAATACAGTAGTAACTAAAAAGCATTTCTTACTGTAACAACTCTGTCGGGTCAAATTTAAGCGTATGTGATATGTTATCAGAAAGACAGAGAGTCCAAGGCAGAATCTGGACTCTCCAAGTTAAGAGAAACATGAACAGGAATCAGGTATTCCTTGTCTGTTTTCTCACTTGTAGATGTACTTTCCCTATACAAAAATTGTATCTAACACATTGTCTGGGTCATTTATAGGCGAATTCCTAAAAGTTATCCTTGGCACGACGAATGGCTCCCAAGGCTTCTGTGTCATCAGCAGTGGGTGGAATGTTTAGCAACTTCCGGATTTCTGTACTTGAAGTTCGAAGAAATGGATTGCATAGCTTCTCTGCTTTGAGCGTTGTTGGAATCTAAAGCATCAAAAGATATACTTAGCAAACACTGACAGTTAGCAGATAAATATTCCCAAAAAATAGAGGGGAAGATATACACATACTTTTACCTATTACGCATAGTTTTTTTTGTGTAAAAATCAAAAATGCAACATAGATATTACTGGATTCCTCAACCTAGGAAGGTAAGACACCTAGGAAGAAATTCATGAATCATTCGAATCATCCCAAAATATTTACAATTTAGCTAAACCGCTAGATTGTTCTCATTAGAGTTTTCAGGAAAAGAAGCTTACCGTTGGCAAGCCCTTCTTGCGGAGATTGACAACTTGTGCGGCATATGACTGCAATTCTTCATTACCAGGTTCTACAGAAAGTGCGAACTTTGAATTGCTCTGTTAGAACATGTCAAATAGTCAGGTCAGAAGCAGCTGTCAACGCTATCTAAGTTATCACCGAACAATAATGTTCAAAAGTTAATTTACCAATGTATACTCGTGGCCACAGTAAACATTTGTATCGTCTGGTAAGGACATGATCTTCCTCAATGAAGAGAGCATCTGTAACATAAAGATTATCTTTTTTAGTAGTATTTATTATTTACGGTCGGCAAGTGCCCTCACGAAAGTCTTTCTGCACAGCGGACCTAGCTCTGTTAAGATAGGTGATGCATCATTCATTCACATTCCAATTTCAGATTATATAGCAGACAGTTTTAGTTCTTGTTCCACCCAAACCAAAGCAATAAGCATAGTATTTAACACCGGGGTATGATAGGTAAGAGATATTTCTTCCTATACTACCACATTTTAAACTTGGCTAGCTCACTCCAAAAACTTTTATGGTTTTGATAGATTATATAATTTTTCCTGGCAACCCCAACCACCGAAACCCCCTTCCGTTGGGCCAACAGTGGCTTTTTCTATTTTTTACTACTAGTTTTACTTATGCTACTTAATCGGTCTGACTTACTTGCTAGTTGAGAACCATCAACATCTGAAGCCAAATAGAAAAGAACATACAGAAGCTCAATAAAAGAAAAATAAAATGCAAGACAAACTAGATGCATACGGCCCACAAAATAGAACTCTACTTTACCTGCTGAGGAGTGCCTTCGAAAAGCTTACCACAAGACAAGCTGAATAGTGTATCTCCTGTGAAAATTGTCTTTGACCTCGGGAAGTAAAAACTGATATGCCCTGTCATGCATTTTTTCGTATTAGTAATGTTGAGGAGATATTTCAAGCAAATAAAAACACATAAGATCAAAAAGATAACACAGTTTAGATCAGCAGTAATCCCCACTTTGCCCTCAATATAAATTTCTCGTCAGAGATCAGTGAAAAGAATAAACAGTTGTAGTGAAGAGCGAAGGGACTACATCTCTCCCAATTTTAAATGACACTATCTCTATTTTGGAACATGCCAAAATGTTTGACATCATTCTATTCATAATATCAACTTTCAAAAGTTTCTCAATTCGCATCTATTTTAACTAATTATTTAAAGTTTTGATGGTTATCTCTTTCAAATAAACTTCTCAAATACTACACTAATATATTCATCCAATACCAGTCATATATGTATTTACTAGTCAAACTAATCTTTTAAATTTCGTATCCAATCAAATAGTGTGACATAAAAAGAACACGCCCAATCAAATGGTTTTACATGAAAGTGGAGCACGTGGAGAGATTAATTAAGCGTTTGAATTATTATACAGCTCTATTTAGTGGAATACATTTCTGATAAAAATACCTCTTTCCTTGATCTATCATCTCTCTCCTTAATCTCCCATGAGTAATTGGACATAGGACAATAATTATCGTGGTAAAATGTCAAATCTCTCATTTGTAAGATGTTATTATACTAATGGATAAGAATTTTCTCAATGTGGATGTACTGGTTAACCTACTCCCAACCGGACTTAGTAAACCTACACTAGATGGATATTTCCCACAGCACATGACCAGCAAGTAAAAAAAGGGCAGCCGGGTGCACAAAGCTTCCAGCATTCACACATGGTCCGAGGAAGTTCCGCACCCCAAAGGGAATGATGTAGACAACCTACCCTAATGCAAGCACACATGACGAGCAAGTAATATGAAGGATTAGTAACTACCTAAAACCACTCATAGAATGAGAAAATCTACACAAAAATGGTTCTCTGCTCCCAAAATGGAATTGATATTTAACCATAAAGGGAAGCAGGAAAAGAAAGACGGAAAACCAAAAGACAAGAACCGTGCTATTTGACAGGGAAATAGATGTCTGTTCTGTCATATAGCCTCAAGAGCAAAAAAAAAAGGACTATCAGACAGTTCAAGGAAATCTTCAAATGATATCAGGCACTAATATACAACCTCGCGTATGACCAGGAGTCTCCATGACAAGCACCTCATGGCCTGCGAACATCCATTGGTCCCCATCATTTAGGGCTATATCAATACCAGGTATTCTATCACTGTCTACTCCAGATCCAATTACCTACAAAATCACGTAAAAAATGAAAGCCTTTTTGACAAAATTTCAGCTGACACAAATATATTGACCCTTAATCTGCTAATCAAAGAGAAATTGCCTGTTATAGTTATACAGGATTTTTTAAGTGTAAGTTTAAGTTAATTCTAATTTCTACCCAGTTCTAAAACCAAAATCATTGAGCTTGAAGGAAAATAGTTTTTGGTATTTTAGTTGTCTTTTTGGATTTCATTCTAGATTCGGTAATCTAAACCAGTCCCCCCAGCAATGCCTGGCAAAGATACTAACAGAGAAAATTGTACAAACAGCACTTAAAGTATTTCACGAGATTTATGGCAACAGAAATGAAGCGCTAAAGCAACTGTACATTCCTTCTTTTCAAGATCACTCTGTTGAACCAAAACCTGTAACCGGATAAAATCCAACCCCCGTCCTAAAAAGGAGGGGAAAAAAGAACCAAAAGAAAAACATTGAAAATGGAAACAAAAAATGAACCAATCGAAGTACTCAGAAAATACTAGATTTATGTTAATAGCTGCAATTCAAATCACTGCGCCAAGAGGAAAACCTCATCATACCTTTGCCCCATACCTTGCTTTTAACTCCATGTTGCCACCAGTGTGATCATAGTGATGATGTGTGTTCAAAATGTAAGTCAAATTGCGGTTGTTTCTACTAAGTGCATCTATAACAGGAACAGCTTCAGAAGGATCCACAACACCAACTGTTCCAGTATCCACATCGTGCAATAGATATGCATAATTATCCTGGAGACATGGTATCTGGCAATAGACAACAGAAAAGATGAGCAAAACCTATCAGGGTTTCTCAACATAGAGATGGAAAGCTTTGTTACACTATAAAGTCAAGATGTAGATTTCCTATTTGTGCTTTCTTGTTCAGAAATAGAAAGCAGAAACACATAGGGAAAGAAAGTGGAAGAAAAGCAAGAAATTATATTATTTTTTCTCAGCTAGTAAATCTGCTTCCTGAAAATAAAAAAGCACGAAATTTCCCATCTTTCCCACCCAAAATGAAAGTAGCACACTACCATTTCTGTGAGCTGAGACTTAGATATTTGATTATTTTGTACTAGCAACACTAGTGTAAGAGCATTATGCCTTTCTTATGGTAAAATTTATACAAAAAAGATATTACCCAGTAAGAAATAGACGAACACGTCTGCATATCAGAGAATATAAGGCGCTAAAGAAAGGAATCCCATTCAAGAAGTTCATCGAATTGTTCATACAAGTTGGAATGTCATGAGCACGCCAAATAGATTCAGTCTTCAGTTCAGTCCCTACAGCTATTGTTAATGCCCTTGATAGATCTTCCGTTTCAGTCTTCAGTTCACTCACTATATATATATATATATATGTTCTTTTTTTTATAACCGTGGTGTCCGGACCAGCTTGCCTCTCGAGTAATTCCACGGGATACCTGCCACCTCCCACACAGGTACTAGTTAACTCTATCCACCAAGGCTCGGATAAATGGGACAAATTACTTAGCATTTTTTGCCTCCACTGGGATTTGAACCGGAGACCTCATGGTTTTCACCCACTTCATTGACCACTAGGCCACACCCTTGGGTGCGTTCAATCACTATATTATAGCCCACATTTTACAGCATACTGGACAACTACCCAACTCCTCCTATTCAGGCCTCTAGAATTTCAATAATTAACCAGTTGTGCAGCAGTTACTTCAGAAACGGTGGGTAAAAAACGCCCATCATATTCCAAAGATGTTGAACATCAAGATCCATCCTTTGAAGCTATCTCCCACGGAGCAGGTGAACATATGATAGACAAGCAGCTTTGCTATGGCAACTTTCGAGATGTCACTTAGTTATACAGATAACTCTCAGGAGGATCTGTTAATTAACTCTAACAGCTGACTATCATCAATTACGGTGATCTCAGGGGTATACAAAGGCCATTAATACCAAATTGCAACACTACCCGTCACACTTGGCGTCTTCATATAAAGTAATCATTTTTGCACATTACCACGCAATAGGAAGGTGTGGAGGTCGAGTATTAGGGTTGTGGGTTGACAGGTAGTCGAGAGTTTCTCCTAGTCTCACCAGCAGTATTAGTACTAGTTTTAGTTTACTATTCCTAATTCCTTGTTTGTACACCGTGTGTCATTCTTACCGGTAGTATCAGAACTATTCTTGTATTTTCCTATTCCTAAATCTTTGTTATTACATGGTCATTTGCTTTCATTGTCCTATTACATTGTTATTGCTATTGTTTGTTTATTGCTCCCTTTTCTGTTCTTGAGCCGAGGTTCTACCGGAAACAGCCTCTCTACCCTCATAGGATAGGGGTAAGTTCTGCATATAAACTACCCTCCCCACACCTCCACTTGTGGGATTTCACTGGGTTTGTTGTTGTTGTTGTTACCACGAAAATATGCTCTTCTTACTGGTCTGCTCGAACAATTTTAAACCCCTCTAGCATCAGTACTTTCTATCTCAATCACTTGTTCGAGATAAACTTACAAAAGAAAGAAAGGACATTCAGCAATGTTCTAAAGCCACTAATGGGTGAAATATTTTTCCATTGAGAGGAAAGAATAATTAAATGTCTCCAACACTAAAATGACACAACAAATAACATTATACGCACATAAAATGCATGTTAATGAGGACTCACCAGTTCGATTTGCAAACTAGAAGACGTACTGGTAATGCTACAGAGATTAGAAACTCCAAGCGTCCGACTAACTCCACGTATGGTCTTAAACGGCATTGAGAAAAGCTGCATAAATCCATAGAGGAGATTCTTCCTAAGAGAAAGCTGTCTCAAGCCAGGCCATACACAAACCCCTGTCTGAGTCTAAGAAAACCAACAAAAAGAATTAAGTCAAAATGCAAGCCAAAAGATTAAAATCTAAATACTAATAAAAGCAGCACATGTAACTAAGCCACCACCCCACCCCAACCCCAACCCCAACCCCCAAAAAAAAAAAAAAAATTATGAAGCAGAATAACAAAAAGAGTCCCACAAGAAGATCAGATAGAATCAGTAAATAACTGACGGAGAAGCAATTCTTGTAAAACCTTAAACCTTAAAATCTCAGACCAACATAGGAATTATCAAAAGCTAATTAAGGATACAATAAAAAGTGAAAAAGATCCCAACTTTAATACAAATCACTCATACATTTATATATATCGGTACTCAAATTACACAGTTGGTGAAGACTTCACAGTAAATTCATAACTAGCAAGGAAACATGAATTCAATTTAGGGAGAGCAAAAAACACACGGGCGAAATAAATTCATCATTTCTCCAATTCACTTCAACTATTTTCAGAAACCGCAGAATACTTCAATTCATCCACGCCAAATAAAAAATAACCATAGTCTTCCAGACACATAACAAAGCTGTACTGTAAGTCGTAGTTTTAGAATACTCTACAAATTACCAAAAATATTTAAAGAGAGCTATGTACACAAATTAAAGGGGCGGAAGATAGAAAGGGAAAAAAAAAAAAAAAAAAAGAACCTTAGAACAAGGGAAGGAGGCCATGGCGGAGGGTGCAATTCTACAGAAGGTTTGCATAATTTCGTATTTGCAATAAAAAAGTTGTGTAGAGGAAGGCAACGGTGGGGCTGTCGCACGCTTTCACACACCCACTTTGTTTTTCGGCTTTTCGGAATACTTTATATCAAATTGCTAATTACTTACAAGGCATACAAAAATCTTCTTAGAATATGCTCCCTTTTCTATTCTTTAAAAAAATATTTTACTTAATCTTATTTTGTTATTCCCACCATATATACTCTCTTTGGGATACCGATTAATTCATATTCAAGTCCTATACAACAATCACCACATAGTGAGTTACCACATGGCTTAATTCCTAAGTACCACGGGTTGAGATTTGAAAGATTCTATACATTTTATCATGACGTCAATAATAAAAAATTTCGTTAATATTAGTTAGTTAGTGCAAGTTAATAGAACTAGAAATCAAGTACTTTTACACTAGAAAAAAATTATTCTATGGCTTTGATTAACTCAACTTATTACTTCATTTATCCAAAAGAATGTTTTTCTTCTTCTTCTTGAGCTTAAAATTAAGTTTTTGACCAACATTTTAAAAGTCAACTTACTGCCTATTTGGTATTAACGAAATGCATTTTTTTTTCTTTGGTGACACATAACTCTGAAGTTGTAAGTGGAGGTACTGAGCAATCCATCTCGTCAACATGGGCGGAGCCAGAATTTAAAATTTATGGGTTCAGGTTTCTAAATTTTTTAAGTTACTGGGTTCTAAATTAATAATTTATACATGTATAATAAATTTTTTAAAACAAATACATAATTTGAACGAAAGCTATTGGGTTTGATCGAACCCGCAAGTTATACTCTCCCTCCGGCCCTGCTCGTCAACGAAATGCACTTATTGTACGTGCTAGTGAAAAATTTATAAGTATGTGGATAGAATAGTGGCATCAATTGATCGGGAATCAAATGTTAATTTACTAAAAAAATGAAGGCTTAATTTTGTACTTAGAAGGTATTATGTATTCAGTGGATGTCCACGTGGGGTCATTAATTACCTCCAAAGTGGAGTATGAATTTGTCATGTGATTGTGCGACCTCACATGAAACGTGTCCCCATTAACCAAGGCACACAGTAAAGGCCGGCATCATTAATAAAAATATCAACTTCTTATCTTAAATTATTTTGAAAAGCTAGTCTCTTGAGATTATTTTAAATTTTAGTGGATAAAATTATAGATATATAACATAAGAATTAGTTGAGGTGAGGATAAATTGACTCAACAATCAAATAACATCGTATTGTTATAAAATAAATATCGTAAAATAAACACAAGTATAGAGAGAAATTGATTTATTATTCAAACTTCAAACTTATATAAATAATGTACTGAATTCTCTTCTATTTATAGAAGAAAGGAAGATGTTGTGTAAGTTGTCACTGCAAGCTATTGTGTAAGCTGCTTGTAAGCTGCTACTGCAAGCTGCTTGAAAGTTGTTGTTATACCAGATATAGATAATCTTCTACCATTAGTAATATTTATCCATAACGGAGTAGCGAAAGGATAAACTTCTTCAGGAAGCTTATTTCCAATAGAGTACTAAGCAGATAAATATATTTACGGCGGAGTCTCATATGGATAAGCTTCTCCAGGAAGCTTATTTACAACGGAGTACTAAATGAACATCCATAATATAATATATTTATAACACTCCCCCTTGGATGTTCATTAAAAGATAATGTGCCTCATTAAAACCTTACTAGGAAAAACCCCATGGGAAAAAATCCTAGTGAATGAAAAAAGAGTATACATATTTAGTAATACGCATAACTCGTTGTCTCATTAAAAAACTTATAAGGAAAACTTTGTGAAAAAAAATATAGTAAGGAAAAAAGAGTACATCACATATTTTACTCCCCCTGATGAAAGCCTTATTTTAAATATTTGAGTCTCCGCATTCCAATCTTGTATACCATCTCTCAAAAGTTGAAGTTGGCAAAGATTTAGTGAATAAATCTGACGAATTGTTACTTGAATGGATTTGTTGCACATCAATGTCATCATTTTTCTGAAGATCGTGTGTGTAGAATAAGTTTGGTGAAATGTGCTTCGTTCTATCTCCTTATAAATCCTCCCTTCAATTGGGTTATGCATGCAACATTGTTTTCGTATAAAATTGTGGGTCTTTTCTCACATTCCAAATCACATTTTTCTCGAATAAAATTAATTATTGATCTCAACCATACGCATTTCCTACTTGCTTCATGAATAGCTATTATTTCAGCATAATTTGAAGAAGTGGCAACAATAGATTGCTTTGTGGAGCGCCATGATATGACAGTACCTCTACATGTAAACACGTACCCGGTTTGAGATCTAGCTTTATGGGGATCAGATAAATAACCTACATCTGCATAACCAACAAGATTTGCACTATCTTTGTTAGCATAAAACAAACCCATATCAAGAGTTCCCTTTAAATATCGCAATATATGCTTAATCTCGTTCCAATGTTTCCATGTAGGAGAAGAACTATATCTTGCTAGCAAATTGACAGAAAATGCTATACCAGGCCTTGTAGCATTAGCAAGATACATTAGTGCACCAATTGCACTGAGATAGGGTACCTCGGGACCAAGGAGTTCTTCATCCTCTTTTGGAGGTCGAAACAAATCCTTATTCACTTCAAGTGATCGAACAACTATTGGTGTTGTCACGACCCAAAATCCAACTAGTCGTGATGGCACCTAACCCAACCCGCTAGGTAAGCCAATTACTAACTATCCAATTCCAATAAAATTAATAAAGTAATTAATTAAAAGAAAATAGATAAAACCAATACATTTTCTCAAGAACTGGTAGTACAAATCATGAGCTTCTAAGAATAGAATTTACAAAACTGATATGAAATAATACATCATCTGTTCGAAATGTACATGAACAGATTATTATAAATCTAAGGCTACCATGAACAATAGGCAGCTACAACCGGAATGCAGGTACATCTTCATATCCAGCTCCCAATGAACACAGCAACATCAGCAACCAACATCTGCACGCAGGGTGCAGAAGTATAGTATGAGTACAACCGACCCCATATACTTAATAAGTAACAAACCTAGCCTTAGGTTGAAAGTAGTGACGAGCTTGTACCAAGGTCGGGTCCACAACTAATAGTCCACAACAGTCCATAACCACGTAAAGCAAATAATACAAGTATTAACTCAGAGTTAAAATGCTCAGCTAAATCATGATTTCAAAAAAATAGTTCTTCCTTTGAAGTACATGAGTGGAAACCCAAATCGTTTACCGAAGTTGCCAAAAATATGAATAAGTTTGAAAATAATAATTTCCCAAAAATTATTTCAATAATAAATGAGATATTTCATTTTCTTTTCAGATAACCCGTGTAAAACAAATGCATCACTATGCCCATCTGTCAACATGTGTAAGAAATCATGAATGATGTGATATTGTACAGTATGAGAAAAATACGTCTCTATACATGCATGTTATATGTGCATGTCAATGCGATGCAACTCAGTGATAAAATCATATGCATACTCTAATAGTATCATTTCACTCAGTCATCCCAGTCACCTAGTCCTCTCAGTCAGTCAGTTCTCCCAGTCACTCAGTCCTTCCAATCGCTCGACACTCGGCACTCGACACTCGCACTCAGTAGGTATCTACGCTCACTCGGGATGTGTACAGGCTCCGGAGGGGTTCCTTCAGCCCAAGCGCTATAATCTGCACGGACAACTCACCTGCTGCACGGACAACTCACGTTTTATAGTATCAATATCTGTATCTTCATTGACAACTCACGTGCTATAACAAATCTTATAAGGCCTGCTGTAGGTGGGCAGTCCCGATCTACATAATAATAAAGTATATAAAGCCAATATAGCCTGCTGCAGCGATCCCATAATTATCCTCACAATCAGGCCCCCGGCCTCACTCAGTCATCAATCTCTATAGTCTCTCTCTCATGGGCTCACAATATCATAAAAATAGCCCGAAAATGATGATATGATATATCAATAAATAACAACAGAGACTGAGATATGATATGTAATGACACGAATATGACTGAGTATAAATTTTCAAATTAAAACAAATAATTCACAGCAATATGACCTCTGTGTGTCCCAATAATACTGTCACATAGCCTCAACATGATTTTTAATATGATTCTCAGCTCAATTTCCTTAACATAAAACTACATAGAAAATGCCAAGATTATTTGACTACAAAATTCTACGGAAATAATTATGTCACAATTCTCATAGTGCACGCCCACACGCCCGTCACCTAGCATGTGTGTCACCTCCCAATAATTCACATAATACATATATTCAGAGTTCATACCCTCAACTCCAAGATTAGAAGAGTTACTTACCTCGAACAAGCCGAATCCAATGTCGAGCAAGCTAAACAATGCTCCAGAAATTCCATTCTGCGCGTAACAACTTCTGAACGGCTCGAATCTAGTCACAATTAATTTGATTCATTCATCCCAAATTATAGAAATTTATTCCATATCAAAATACTAATTTTTCCATAAAATCCGAAATTACACTCAAAAATTGCTTGTGGGGCCCACATCTCGGAACCCGACAAAAGTTATAAAATATGAACGCCCATCCAACCACGAGTCCATTCATACAAATTTCATCAAATTCCGACATCAACTCGACCCTCAAATCTTCAATTAAATTCATTGAAGATTTTTACCATTTTCAACCCAATCTTTACCCATCTGAACTCAACAATCTTTCCATAAACCTTATTGATATGTATAAATAATACGATTACACCCAAAAATCATACTCTTAATTACCCATCTTTACCCAAACTCGAAATTGAAGACTAGGGGTTAGAACCTTACCTCTTGGGTGAAGATCTTGTGATATTTCCTTGTTGGATTTCAAAACTTAAACAAGATCTTGATGAACAAAGCACTTGAGCTTTTTCCTCTCTCTAGAACACTTTCTCTTCTCTCTAAAAATGTCAGATTTTTGCTCCAAAATGAGTCCCAAAGCCTATTTATCAAAATAGGATCGGGTTATGAAAATATAAAAATTAGCAATCCGAAAGCAGGTCCGCGGTCGCATAATGGACCGCATAATGGGTATGCGGGTCGCAAAATGGTTGCAAAAATTGGTGCCCAGAACTGGGCTGTTCTGGTCCATTCTGCGACCAGTTTGCGGTCGCATAACCACTTCTGCGATCGCATAATGGTCTCAGAATTGCCGCAGAATCTCATTTTTCCAGCCTTTGGTAACTTGGTCATAGCTTCTTGTAAAAATGTCCAAATGACGAACGGTTTGAAGCGTTAGAAACTAGACTCAAATATATTTAATTTGATAGGTAATACATCATATAGCACTTCGTATCATGATAGTTATGCTCATTTGAAATTAGGTCTTGTGCGAACTCACTTGAAACTTTAGTATATTATGAAATCTCCAACTTCTACATTCGATGCCGAAACCTATCGAATCAAGTTCGATTGACCTCAAATTTTGCACACAAGTCATAAATGACATAACAGACTTATTTCAATTTTCGGAATCAGATTCCAACCCCGATATCAAAAAGTCAACCCACCGGTCAAACTTTCCAAAAATTAAACTTTCGTCATTTCAAGCCTAATTATACTACGGACCTCCAAATAATTTTTCGGACACACTTCTAAGTCCAAAATAACCATACAGAGCTATTGGAATCATCAGAATTCAATTTCAAGGTCGTTTACATATAAGTGAATATCCGGTCAACTTTTCCAACTTAAGTTTTCAATTATGAGACTAAGTGTCTCGTTTCACTCTGAAATCCTTCCGGACCTGAACCAACTAACCCGATAAGTCATAAATCAACTGTAAGGCATAAATTGATCATTAAATGGTGGAATGGGGTTGTGATACTCAAAACGACCGGTCCGGTCGTTACATTCTCCCCTACTTAAACATATGTTCGTCCTCGAACGTGCCAAGAGTTGTTCTTAACCTTCAAATCTCTATTCCACCTTACCACGCATATACCCGGGGATGATCTCACGTCACCCTATTCTATATAGTTCTGACCACACAACATAACTGAAAATCATTAATTTAACCTTAGCCCCAAAACCATGGATCCAAATTTCTAACATCCAAAATTCTTTTCAAGACCCGAATCTCACATCTACTCACTGTATAAGCCTGAACAAGTTGTATCCAGCCACAACCATAATCCCAGATATAATCACATAACATACTACACAACTCGCATACTCGTAGCACCATTTCTGATCACAATAACTACTCAAAACCAATCAAGTACTAGTATAAAACCCCGCATTCAACATAACCTCATTCTGAAACCTTCGTACACTGCCAATGATGAAAGAAACAATCAAAAACTCATAACCACTCATCAGATCAACTAGCCATGGAGCTCTCTCGCCTCAAACAGAACCATAATCCTCTCCTAAGTCGACTTTCAATATCATCCTCCCGGATATACCATAATCAAGCCTGATAGTACCCATTCTAGGTCCAATGACCTTATATTATTAAGCACAACTATCTCACAGACTCGCCACATTAATATAACTCAAGCCACAAATTGCACAATCTGTGTACCCAAATATGGGAGATGTCTCAAGGAAGAGAACTGTATTGTAAGTTCAACAAGCACCACCACAACCACAATGTTACAACTAACTCCTCAAATATCGTGAAGAGGATAACCGTAGATGCATGTGCACAATTGTAGAGTAAGGAAATTAATAGATCAGATAAATTATTATAGAAATATAATTCCCACACACGGCACGGACAACTCACGTGCCAATAATATGAATCGCCCGGCATAGTCACATGCCTCCAGTCCCAGCATATCATACAAGAGCAATTAAACAAGTACACGTGTATATGATAATGAAATAAGATTCTCATGCTCCTGGACTGGTAGAAATAGTACGTCATAGTGTAAGCACGTGCAAAGTCTGCTATCACACTTCAAGTATAGCCCAGAATTAGTAACTATCCCGTTTATTTAGGGAATCATCTTCTTTGTAACCTCAAGTATAGCCCAGATAGTTTACAACAAAGGTACGAATACAGAAAACATTATAACTTTACGCTTAACAGTCAACTCTAGGCATATAATAGCCTAAGTATTCTTCCGAATATGAATACTTGCTCTAATGACCGCACATGGGCTCAAACCTCACATATATGCGCACTCGTAGCGCATAGCTATCACAAATAATTAATGCAACTAGTGCCTCCACCGAGTTTTAAATAAAATAGTCACCTCAAATAGGTCGCAACCCCGAAACAATATACTTTTGAGAACTCCTAGTCTCCAAATTCATCGAACACATGAATCACCGTAACTGATCCCAACTCCAGCACTAAAATGACTAACACATCTTCCATTCACGATAATCCCATGAGGAATACTTTCATAATTTTTTCGTGCCACATAGCAATAATTTGAATATCAGTAGTCTATTAACCAGGTGAGTACTGCAATACCGATGAACATCTGTAAGTCAAAACACAATGCGCCTTCTGAAATGCGCACCCTTATCAGGAATTACTGAACAGTTATAACATTCATCGAAATATTTAAAACTGACCATGATGTCCAACATTTGTTACCTTCTCTTCAAGACTGAACTGTCACCTTGTACATGTAAATCCTAATCCCGCACAACACACCACATCTATTATGCCATCATGTAATAAGCACAAGAATCCCATTATCAACTCTGAGTCACCAGCAAATTACATACCTGGTTAGTTAGAAAACTTTCTCTTGCTTCCTTCTAGGAGAAAATCACAATACACAACACGTTTCCCACACCAGTAGAAAATATCCGATTCAAATCATGGTAGAAATTATCAAGAACACTTTGAAATCCATATGCACATAACCAAGCTATTAGAACTATATTCCTCTAACTCGACCAAACCACATAGGTCACCAAACCCAAAAATATTGCCACCAAAACATTTATACGAGTCTCACCACATCATAATTACCCCTATAAATACCACAACCGAAACACCCACTCTGAAAATACTTTATTTGAGTCCAAGGCTATTTCATTCACCTTCATGATACCGAAATATAAAATTCATAATGATATATAAAAATGCCACAAATCTCGACACCATCCAACTTAAATCTCAGATTTTAGCCATAAACAAATCCGCCAAAAATTCTCAATTGTTACATATTAATCTCGAATCCATTAGAACTTTCTCGAGAGTCACCCCCTTTGTTCAAATCCACGTTACACCGCCAAAATTGGCCAAAAGACACGTGCCCCATTAGCACAACAACACTTAAAGAAGTAACTCTACTTTAATATCACCTATCAAATTCATACTCTGTGCGCACTACATCATTCACAAATAACAACTCATTCATCCCACGATTTTCATATACTCATAAGTGTAATATAACCCGTATCCAGGAATTTCCTTATTCGAGTTATCCTTGATCTTAACTTCTGCAAGTCATAACTAACCCACCAGTATGCCTCAGCCCAAAACTAAACCATTACATATAACCATGAAATTGAATTATCAATAGCAGGCTCTCCCACTTGGCTCAAAGCCATAGATTAAAACATCCCATAACTCACAATAACAATACTCTATTACTGCCATAATGCCACAATCAGTTCAACGAAACTTCTTCTCAAACTCATGCAACGCCAACCATAAAAATACCCTAAATCATCTGCTAAGCTCGTAATCATTCTCTTGATACTCAAGTCAACTTTCTCAGCCAGATTCACATTCAAATCTCCATATATACGCTCTGCTGGCAGAAAAGAAACTCTTCACTCATATATAAGGAACATACCTACGTAGATTACTCCGCAGGGGATAACCCACCTGCTTAGCCTCAAATTGGTATCTTGTTATACCCTTTCGCAGTCACAATTACTACGCAATCACTTAATCTTTCCAAGTCCAAACTTATTAACAAGACATGAGAATTTAGTTTGTCCCAAAATTTAACAATATGAAAGATCCTTCAAAACATTCATACTCGAGACTGTACGTCACATCAAATCGAAAATCAAGCACCCAATGGCCTTTCCTTTACATTTCAAGGAAACACTTCTCGTCATATTCAAATCGTCTTAACACATCCCGCGATCACATCATACCCATCACACAACCATTCCACCGCTCATCGAGCCACAAATTCCACTCGTAGGGTCATTACCGGACATATGGGTCCAATTGTACAAGTTACAACTGAAGCTATCGAGATTAAGCTGCGGTCTAACCATGGCCTCAAGTCCTCCAGACTAGCCCATCACCAATACACAAAATACTCACCTCGAACCTCGTCCATGGAATCACAAGCCGGCCATGCACATCTGATACCGAGCACTCATGTGTGTATACGAATGCGTGGAAGGAATTCAAAGAGTTATATTTCAAGCCGAATCAATTCCGCACGATAAAGAAAGAAAGATGGGAAATTATCCTAAATGCCATGTAGCCTATCGAAGATAAGTATGGACGTCATCATACCGATCCGCAAGACTCTACTAGATACTTGCTCATGACTTGTAGAACCTATGAACCTAGAGCTCTGATACCACCTTGTCACGACCCAAAATCCAACTAGTCGTGATGGCACCTAACCCAACCCGCTATGTAAGTCAATTACCAACTATCCAATTATAGTGAAATTAATAAGGCTATTAATTAAAAGAAAATAGATAAAACCAATACATTTCCCCAAGAACTGGTAGCACAAATCATGAGTTTATAAGAATAGAATTTACAAAACTGATATGAAATAATACATCATCTGTTCGAAATGTACATGAACAGATTGTTATAAATCTAAGGCTACCATGAACAAGAGGTAGCTACAACTGAAACGCAGGTACATCTTCAGATCCAGCTCCCAACGAACACAGCAACATCAACAGCCAACATCTGCACGCAAGGTGTAGAAGTGTAGTATGAGTACAACCGACCTCATGTACTTAATAAGTAACGAACCTAGTCTTAGATTGAAAGTAGTGACGAGCTTGTACCAAGGTCGGGTCCACAACCAATAGTCCACAACAGTCCATAACCACGTAAAGCAAATAATACAAGTGGAGGGGCTTCTTTAGCCCAAGCACTATTATCTGCACGGACAACTCACGTGCTGCATGGACAACTCACGTGCTACAGTATCAATATCTATATCTGCACGGATAACTCACGTGCTATAATAAAGCCTATAAGGCCTGCTGCAGGCGGGCAACCCCGATCCACATAATAATAAAGTATATAAAGCCAATATGGCATGTTGCGGCGTACAGCCCAATCCCATAATTATCCTCACAATCAGGCCCTCGGCCTCACTCAGTCATCAATCTCTCTAGTCTCTCTCTTATGGGCTCACAATGTCATAAAAATAGCCCGAAGATGATGATATGATGTATCAATAAATAATAACAGAAACTGAGATATGACATGTAATGATATGAATATGATTGAATATGAATTTTTAATTTAAAATAAATAATTCAAAGCAATATGACCTGTGTGGGTCCCAATAATACTGGCACATAGCCTCAACATGATTTTCAATATGATTCTCAACTCAATTTCTTTAACATAAAACTATATAGAAAATGCCAAGATTATTTGACTATAAAATTCCACAGAAATAATTATGTCACAATTTACATGGTGTACGCCCACACGCCCATCACCTACCATGTGTGTCACCTCCCAACAATTCACATAATACATATATTCAGAGTTCATACCCTCAGCTCCAAGATTATAAGAGTTACTTACCTCGAACAAGCCGAATCGAATGTCGAGCAAGCTAAACAATGTTTCAGGAATTCCATTCTATGCGTAACAACTTCCGAATGGCTCGAATCTAGTCACAATTAATTTGATTCAGTCAACCCAGATTATAGGAATTTATTCCATATCAAAATACTAATTTTTCCACAAAATTCAAAATTACACTCAAAAATCGCACGTGGAGCACATCTTGGAACCCGATAAAAGTTACAAAATATGAACGCTCATCCAACCGCGTGTCCAACCACATAAATTTCACCAAATTCAGACATCAACTCGACCCTCAAATCTTCAATTAAAGTCATTGAAGATTTTTACCATTTTCAACCCAATCTTTACCCATTTGAACTTAACAATCTTTCCATAAACCTTATTGATATGTATAAATAATACTATTACACCCAATAATCATACTCTTAATCACCCATCTTTACCCAAACTCGAAATTGAAGACTAGGAGTTAGAACCTTACCTCTTGGGTGAAGATCTTGTGATATTTCCTTGTTGGATTTCAAAGCTTGAACAAGATCTTGATGAACAAAGCACTTGAGCTTCTTCCTCTCTCTAGAACACTCTCCCTTCTTTCTAAAAATATTAATTTTTGCTCCAAAATGAGTCCCAAAGCCTATTTATCAAAATAGGGTCGGGTTATGAAAATAGAAAAATTAACTATCCGAAAAGCAGGTCTGCGGTCTCATAATGGACCGCAGAATGGGTATGCGGGCCGCAAAATTGTCGCAAAAATCGGTGCCCAGAACTGGGCTGTTCTGGTCCATTCTGCGACCAGTCTGCGGTCACATAACCACTCTGAAATTCTTCCGAACCCGAACCAACTAATCCGATAAGTCATAAATCAATTGTAAGGCATAAATTGAGCATTAAATAGGGGAACATGGCTGTGATACTCAAAACAACCGGTCGGGTCGTTACAGGTGTACTCAATGGGCGCGCTTTGTCCATGTAAAAGCATTTTATGACTAGATAAAGATTGATGGATAAAGATTCCGTTTGCTAAATGTTCAATTTGCAGACCAAGACAAAGTTTTGTCTTTCCAAGATCTTTCATCTCAAATTCTTTCTTAAGATATTCAATTGTCTTTTGGAGCTCTTCTGGAGTTCCAACAAGATTTATGTCATCAACATAAATAGATAGTATAACAAATTCTGAAACCATTTTATTTATAAAAATATATGGACAAATAACATCATTTATGTAATCCTCTTTCAGCAAATATCACTGAGGCGATTATACCACACGTGCCCATATTGCTTTAAACCATACAAAGATCTTTGTAATTTGATTGAGTACATTTCCCGATATTTTGAATATGCATCAGCCATTTTAAATCCTTCCGGGATTTTCAAGTAAATTTCCTTATCAAGTGACCTGTATAGATAAGTTGTAACCACATCTACTAGATGTATTTCAAGCCTTTCACGTAAGGCTAAACGAATAAGATATCGAAGTACGGGTGAATATGTTTCTTCATAATCGACTCCAAGGTCGTTGTGAGAATCCTTGTGCGACAAGGCAGACCTTGTATCTTTCAACTTTATTTTTATTATTTTTTTCACAAAAACCCATTTATGACCAACTGGATTTATATTAGCAGATGTTTGGACTACTGGTCCAAAGACCTCTCTTTTAGCAAGTGACTTCAATTCCGATTGAATTGACTCTTGCCATTTTGGCCAATCAGATCTTTGTCGACATTCTTTGACAGATCGAGGTTCAAGATTCTCACTATCTTGCATAATGTTAAGTGCGACATTATATGCAAAAATATTATCCACCATTATTTCAGATCGATTTAAATTAATCTTATCACCAATAGAACGTATTAAAAGTTCCTCACTCACTTGAGTCTCGGGTTCATTAATTTTTTCGGGAATCTTAGAACTAATCAAATCATGGGTCTCTTCAGGAAATCCCTTCATAGTATCATTTTGATCATTTGTCAATTTTCTTTTTCTAGGATTTCGATCCTTAGAACCCAAAGGCCTACCACGCTTCAGGCGTGCTTTAGGTTCACTAGCTCTCATGCTAGTAGATGGTCCTGCTGGGACATCAATTCGGATAGGCACATTCTCTGCATAGATATGTGCCTTAGTTATCCTTTTCAAATTAGTAAATGCGTCTGGCATTTGATTTGCTATATTCTGTAAATGGATGATCTTCTGGACCTCCTGATTACATATAGGGGTACGTGGATCAAAGTGAGATAATGATGAAACTTTCCACATAATTTCTCTTTTGATTTTCATTTTTCTCTCCCCTTAATTGTGGGAAATTTGTTTCATCAAACCGACAATCTGTAAATCGAGAAGTAAATAAATCTCTCGTCAATGGTTCAAGATAGCGAATAATAGAGGGTGATTCAAACCCAATATATATTCCTAACCTTCTTTGGGGGCCCATCTTACTGTGCTGTGGTGGTACTACTGGCACATATGTATCATATTCAAAAATTCATAGATGGGTAATATTTGGTTCATGACCAAAAATTAATTGTAACAGAGAATATTTATTATAATGTGTCGGTCTGAGACGAATAAGTGATGTTGCATGCAATATAGCATGGCCCCAAATAGTAGTGGGCAATTTTATTTTCATAAGTAGTGGTCTTGCTATCAATTGCAGGCGTTTAATAAATGAATCTGCAAGGCCATTTTGAGTATGAACATAAGCTACAGGATATTCAACTTATATCCCAACTGATAGACAATAATCATCAAAAGCTTGAGATGAGAATTCTCCAGCATTATCAAGGCGAATAGCATTTATAGGAAAATCTGGGAATTGCGCCCTTAATCGAATTATTTGGGCTAGTAGCTTTGCAAACGCCAGGTTGCGAGATGACAGTAGGCACACATGAGACCATCTTAAAGATGCATCTATTAGAACCATAAAATATCTAAACAGCCCGCTTGGTGGGTGAATAAGTGCACATATATCCCCATGTATATATTCTAAAAGGGTAGAGGATTCAATGCCAACCTTTATCGGTGATGGTCTAGTGATCATTTTGCCTTGATAACAAGCATCACATGAAAATTCATTATTTATAAGAATCTTTAGGTTCTTTAATGGACGCCCACTCGAATTTTCAGTAATTCGGCTCATCATTATTGATGCATGATGGTCCAAACGGCCATGCCAAAGCACAAAAGTATTTGAATCCGCAAACTTCTGGTTTGCGAAAGAGTGTGCTTCAACTGTACTAATTTTTGAATAGTATAAGCCAGAAGATTAAGTTGGTAACTTTTATACAATATATTTCTCGCAAGAAATATTCTTTGTAATATTCCACGTTTTTCATCTATTGTCTCAACATGATACCCATTTCGGCGGATATCTATAAAACTCAACAAGTTTCTTCGGGACTTGGAGGAGAACAATGCATTATCGATAATAAGTTTTGTTCCCTTAGACAGAAATATAATAGCTTTTCCGGAGCCTTCAATCAAACTTATATTATCAGAAATTGTTGAAACAATTGCTTTTTCCTTATGTAAATAAGAAAAGTATTTCTGATCCTTGAATATGGCATGAGTTGTTCCACTATCAATTACACAAATATCTTCATGATTGGTCTTTGATACAAACATAATTTGAGGATTATCCATATTCTTCAAAATGACATATATAAAATATATTATAGTAAACATCATTATCAAAGCATAACTTTTATTTATGTACAATAATTACATAACTATACTATCTATTACAAACAACCAAAATTAAAATATTTACATTTCTACAGATTCATCACTGATCACATGACTTGTTTCTCCTTCCGGGAGTGTAAAGTAATCAGCTATATCCAAATACATGAAGTCTAAATTATCTTCAGAAATAAAATTTACTTCAGCATTTTTCTCTGTCTTCTTCAGGGAGGCTTGATAAAGCTCAACTAAGTGCTTTGGTGTACGACACATACGTGACCAGTGCCCTTTTCCTCCACATCTATAGCATGCATTTTCTGCCTTTGTTGCTTGCACCACTTCATGCATTTGTTCTTTCCTTTTCCACTACTGGTGGTGAGGAGGGTTCTTTGGTGCATTATTATTACCATGATTAGAATTTCTTCCCCGACCACGGCTATGACTACGACTGGGGCCATGTCCTCTTCCACGCTTAGCTTGGTGGAAGTTCATCTCATTCACTTTAGGGAATGGACAAGAACCAATAGGTCGGCTTTCATGATTTTTCATTAATAGCCTATTATGTTGCTCAAATTTAAGAAGATGTGAGATAAGTTCAAAATACTTTTTGAATCCCATCTCTCGATATTGCTGCTACAGGAGCATATTCGAGGCATGAAAAGTGGTGAGAGTTTTCTCCAACATATCATGATCAGTAATATTATCACCACATAATTTTAATTGGGAAATAATTTTGTACATTGCAGAATTTTACTCACTGATAGATTTAAAATTTTGTAGCCTTAAATGAGCCCAATCATATCGTTTCTGTGGAAGAACGACACCTTTAGGTGGTCATATCTATCTTTCAAATTATTTCACAGTATGACTGGATATTTAACAGTAAGATATTCCATTTTCAGGCCCTCATCAAGGTGATGGCGTAGGAATATTATTGCTTTGGCACAGTCTTGGTTTGATGCTTGATTTTTGTCTTTAATGGTATTTTATAGACCCATCGCATCAAGATGAATTTCAGCACCAAGCACCCAAGACATGTAGCTTTTGCCCGATATATCCAGGGCTACAAATTCAAGTTTAGAAAGATTTGACATTATTTAGAAAAAGAAAGTTCGTACCTCTGATACTTTCAAAGTATTTGCTCGAGATGACAGAGTCTCGTGCTGATAACGTGTTATAAAATAAAGACTGTAAAGTAAAGACAAGTATAGAGAGAAACTGATATATTATTCAAATTTCAAACTTATGTACATATTGAACTGAATTCTCCTCTATTTATAGAAGAAAAAAAGTTGTTGTGTAAGCTGCTACTGCAAGCTGCTGTGTAAGCTGCTGCTGTACCAGATATAGATAATCTTCTACCATGGGTAATATTTATCCATAACGGAGTAGCGAAATGATAAACTTGTTCAGGAGACTTATTTCCAATAGAGTACTAAATAGATAAACATATTTACGGCGAAGTCTCGTATGGATAAACTTCTTCAGAAAGCTTATTTACAACGGAGTACTTAATGAACATCCATAATATAATATATTTATAACACGTATAAAAAAATAAGTTATATTTAAAATTTTCAATTAAGAAAAATAAAAGTTTTTTTTGTGAAGAAAATCTAGTATTTTTTCGTGAGCACATTCTAGAGGAATATTGGTAGCTGTTAAGTTTTTTCTTGGAGTGTGTGTTTGGGGAAAGCCAAACCAACTAAAAGATGACAACTCGGGTATAAAGATTTTGCCTGTGAAATCCTAAATCAACAAGAGATGGTCCTGAGTATAACTTTTTAGGTTGCGTGGCAAATGATTAGGTTGGTTATTAACTAATTTTGGAACGTCTCAACTCACATAAAAAATAATATTTAAATTCTTGAATAAATTATACTCCTTCCCCTTCAAAATAATTGATGTTTTAGGCTTGCCATAATATGGATTAAGAAATTCGCATACTCCTAAAAAGTCAATATCACGGTCTCGACTATGCTGCTGCTAAGGTATTGTTCGTGTTGGCTCGATCTTTGAGGGCATTTAAAAATTTTTCGGCGTCACGATCTTTTTTCTTGGACTTTTGTTTAAAAGGGTGTCTCAACAATTGAATCCTAAACTTGTTTTTATATGGTCCTTAACTTTTCTCTCTACTCTAATGCGGGACTTGCCTATGCAAGCTTCAGAATCTACGCCTCACAATTTTATCCTTTTGGGCTTTAACCCAAAGCCACATCAATAGTTGAATCTTGAACTCGCCCTTATATGACTTTTAGGTTTCTTCTCTCATTTTAACGTGGGGATTTGCCTAATCATATAAACTTTGTAACGAACCTCGTTTCGAGTTCAGCTGCAACTGATTTGTTAGTTGTTACAATAATATCTCTTATCATATGATTTGTATTCACAAAGAGCTATTAGGTGATCTGATAGTATAATATTTTATATACATATATTATTGTTGTAAAGAAGTTAAACTTAAACAAAAAGCATTTAAACTATATACACTAGTTATATAAATTTTTTACATCTAGTTAATTTTTAGAGCGAGTAACTGACCTTATTTTTCAAGTTGTTAATCTCAATTGTATGAATGGTGCTTTGTAATTATCTTTTAAATGACATGATTGTATAAACGATTATACATTGTAGGCTCTAATGGAGAATCCAAGTTTTCATTTCCTAGAAGGAAAAAAAACAAATGAGAAATGAAAAACATCACATGTTCTATTTATAGTTTTCCTCTTTGTTTGCTAACAACTCAGCGTGGAACTTGTATTTTTTCATCTATTGATTCCATTCCTGCCATAGACTTTCTGTCCTCTCTATTTTGTTATTAACTATAGAGCTACATACCTATTTGTTATATTGAGAAAAAAAAATAGATTCAATTTTCCATTCAATCAATTTACAAATAAAATAGAAAACAAATGGATGTGGGTCAATGGGGAATATTATGTAGTTAAGAGTGTCGGTGGGAAGGTAAGGGGAAAGAAACAAATCCTCCAATGAGTAATGACAATATTTATTTTTCCTAACCAGAATATATTAATTATACTATGATTATATACGATTATACATATATTATATATAAATTATATATATTACACCGTCAGTTATCTTTTAAATTAAACGATTGGGTGAGCGGTTATTTAGGTTAATTCTTGTAAGTTAAATCCATATTTTGATGAGATTCTTGTTTACAAATTTCAACTAGAATTTGACAAAATATATGGGCCGGCCTGGCATTGCATAGTGGGCTCAAGTTTTGGGTCATATGTGACTCACTCCACAGGTGGTTTCCTCTATTTCTCACTGGAAAAGCTTTATATAGTAGTCTTCAAGACAAAAGTGCAAAAGACCATTGATTCATAATTTATTTATTTATTTGGTAGTAATACTTTTACTTTTGTGATTTATATCACATTTGTAGAAAGTTCCTTATTTTTTAGATTTGTAAATGGAAATTCATTGAGATGAAGTGTGTGTATGTCTTAAATTCATATGAGAATGTGCAATTGTATTATAGTATTACCTCTTTATTTATTTATTTATTTATTAGGCTATATGATTGTAACGATTTAAGATAAGTTTCACGTTACATTTCTATTTTTTCCTAGGGAATCTTTAGAATTCTCACTACGTAGTTTTCAATTCGCCTCTGACTATCAAATAAAATGTGAGTAGCCCGTTCAACCCGTGTAAACACATCGGTTTCTTACTAAAGGAAATATTTCTTAGCAACTTGGATAACTTGGAATGATATTTGTCCTGCATATCACTAGGAAGAAAGAACTCATACCCTGAATTGGAAAAAGACAATAACGATCTAGGAAATAATGAAGTATGTGAATCGATTCCCTCTTTGAATCCAGATCTTTTAACATAAAATAAAGAATAAGAGACTAACTTATGTAAATTCATGGCTTTATGACCATATGACTAGTTTGCGTTTCTTTTTTTTCCTTTTGCATTACCTTTGGGTTATAAATTTTTTAATTTATCAGTCTTACAGCTAAATTATTTGAGTTAATGTAAACACCGGATACTGATAAATATTTTTCGACCTAATAGCCTATTAGGGTTCAACATGGCCATTACTAAAATTTCTTCACTTGTCTTTAGGTTTCATGCAAAATTATTCTTCCCATTTTCTACTTTTGTAAAAATTTCTCTTTTTGGTTAATTTTATGTAAAATACTTTTTGTACTAACGCTAATCCATAATAGTTCAATAATGAGTTGAATTATGTGAAGTTGACGTAGAGGGCCATATAGTAGGTAAGCCTCTAAATTTGAGGGGTTTATCAGTAGTCGCACTTAATAGGAAATATTTGGCTAAATAACAAAACAATAATGACTGTCATACCTCTTTTTCAGGGAGGGTCAAAAATTATATATTTACAATGACTTGATTTGAAATATCCCTCATTTTCGAAATTGACATTGCCTATATAGTTTACACCTTCCCTCACTATCTATTTAATGTCTTAAACTACTCTAATTGTATAAACATCATTTATGCTATTAATATATATCATTTCATTTTTTGGTTATGAATACTGATGGATCAATTACCTAAACCTCCTACCACGTCAACACGATTTTACTTTTAAAAAGTGGATAAGACTACCACAAAAAGAAAGAAGAATACATAGAAAACTATAAAAGAGATGATCTCTACTAGAGGCAGTGATAAGATTTCAACCTTACGGATTCTGAATTTTAAAAAGACAACTTTAAGTGTTAATGATTGAGTTCTAAATTTAATATTTTTACATATATAATAAATTTCTGGGTTATTTAATGTTATTTTCAGGACGAAGAGGATGCCAAATGAGTGAAGGTGGAGTACGATAGTTCCGCTGTTGAAACGATCCAGCTGATCGTTTTGAGTATTTTAGCCTCGATTCCTTATTTATTGCCAACTATATGCTATATTATAGTTATGTAACTTGCCGGGGTATTTGATTTGGTTTCGGGTGAGTTTCAGAGTAAAATGGAACGTATAGTCCCTAAGTTAGAGGTTTAGGTTGTAAAAGTTGACAGTAGTTTGAATTGTATGAAGATGACCCCGGAATAGAGTTTTGATGGTTCTAATAGTTCCGTATGATGATTTTGGTCTTTGGAGCGTGTCCGGATATTGATTTGGAGGTCCGTAGGTCGTTTCGGCAAGAATTGACGAAAGTTGGAAAATGGAAGATTTTGAAAAGTTTGACCGGGAGTTGACTTTATTGATATCGGGGTCGGATCCCATTTTCGGAAGTTAAAATAGATCCGTAATATCAATTATGACTTGTATGTGAATTTGAAAGTCAATTAGAGTTGATTTGGTATGAATCGGCAATCAATTTCGAAATTTGAAAGTTCATAGGCTTGAACTTGGGGTGCGATTCGTATAATTTACGTTATTTGATGTGATTTTAGCCCTCTAGTAGGTCCGTTATGTATTTTGAAACTTGTTGGTATATTCGGACGGGGTCCCGAGCGGCCCGGGTGTGAATCAGATTGAAATCGGATCATTGTTGGACTTAGTGTTTTGCTGAAGTGCTGATGTTCTGGTGTCATCGCATCTGCAGAGGGTTTGGCCGCAGGTGCAGACATGCAGGTGCGCCATGGTCATCGCAGAAGCAGAGGAGCCCAGCCCAGGCCTTGGTTCGCAAGTGCTGAGCCTGGGCGCAGATGCGCTTCTGCATGTGCGAGCTTCTCTTCCGCAGAAGCGGAATTGGGAAGGCCTTGTGTAGGACTGCATGTGCGGTCTAGTCTCTGCATAAGCGGGCTCGCAGGTGCGAGCAATTTGTCCGCATAACCAAAATTTTCCGACCTTAAGTAGAATCCGCACCTGTAGTGGTTTTTTAGCAGGTGCGACGTCACAGTAGCGGCACCAAGGCCGCATATGCGAGGATCGCTGGGCAAAAATATGAAATTCGAGGGTTTTAATTCATAAATCATTTTGAACTTAGAGAGCTCGGTGGGAGGCGAATTTTCGAGGGGTTTTCAGAGAGATCATTGGGGTAAGAAATCCTAACTCGTTTTTGGTTAATTCACTTGAATCTATTGTTAATTTCATCATTAAATTAGTGTTTTGGAGTTAGAAATTGAGGAAAATGGTAGAAACTTCTTAGACTAAATTTTTGAGTTTTGAAAGACGAATTGAGGTCGGATTTGAACAATATTTCTATGGTTGGACTCGATATCGAAGGGGTGTTTGGATTTTATAATTTTGGTCGGGTTCTGAGACGCGGCCGGGTTGATTTTTTGGATCGACTTTTTAAATCTTTGCAAGGATTGTAATTTCATTGTTTGAATTAGTTTCCTATAGTTATATTTATAGAATGAAATTATTTTGGCTAGATTCGAGCCGTTCAGAGTTGGATAATCGAGGAAAATGCCTTCTAGTTGATTATTTAGCATGGTTTGAGGTAAGTGACTTGACTAACCTTGTATTGGAAAATTTTCCTTTAGGATTGGTGTTGTGTGTGATAATTGTGATATGTGGAAGCCGTGTACGCAAGGTGACGAGTGTGTACACGGGCTAAATATGGAAATTTTTGGTTTTATCTATGTAGATCTCTTTCATGCCTTAATTGTGTTGCCCTAACACGTTATAGTCATCATTTTTGTCTAATTTCACATGTCTACTTGTCTTATCTCTTACTTGCTAATTGCTCTACATGTCTAGTTGAAGTTCTTGTTTCCTTTATCCCATATTCAATAATTAACTGTTGAATTATTTACTTGAAATTACTATTCTTGAAATATCTTGTTGTTGAAAATCGTATTGAGTTGCAAAGGCCGTGATTCCTATTGAGGCAAAGTGTTAAGTGGTGAAATATTATTCTATCGAGTTATTCTTTCGATTGTTATTGTTAAGATTTTGTGTACATTGTGGTTGAGCCGAGGGCTCCTTATTGTGAACTTTTATTATTGTTTGGTTTCTCCTGCAAGTTGTGATATTGGGCACTTGAGATGCAAGTTGTGATACGTCGTGATATTGATACGCATGCGGTAGTATAAGGTCTGGGTGTTGAAACGCATGCGGTGAGATAAGGTAGGCTTGATACACGTGGCTAGTAGGAAAACTACTAGAAGCCTTGGGAAGAATGATTTTAAAACTAAATGTGAAGGCTCTCGCGGTGATACATAGAAAAAATATGAGTTACTTTTGTGATTTGGGACTACGAGGCGGTACCTCGGTAGTGTCCCTCGTTGATCTTTTCTCTATTTGCTGAATTTATCTTGGTTGTTTGTTACCTTAACATGTCAATCCTTGTTTTCCTTCCGTGTTGTATTATTTGCCTTGAATCTATGTAGTTAACTTTTGGTAAATTCCTTGTTTGTTTCATTTCCATTGTCATCCATTGTATTGTTATATCTTTCATCATGTTTCTTATTATTTCTAGTAGGGCCTTGACCTGACCTCGTCACTACTCTACTGAGGTTAGGCTTGACACTTACTAGGTACCTTTGTGGTGTACTCATGCTACGCTTCAACACATCTTTTTGTGTAGATATAGGTATTTCCTGTCAGTCCCGACACTAGTGAGCGGAGTTTGCATTTAGATACTTCAAGGTACACCTGCCCGCATCCGCAGGCCTCGGAGTCCCCTTCTATCCCTTTTATATCTTTCATTCTTTACTAGAGAAAGTTGTATAGGAATGATTTTGGTATTGTTATAGAGCTTGTGACTTGTATTACGCCGGGTTTTGGGCTATAGTATACACATTGAGCAGTAGAGATTTCCCTTTTATTATATGTTGATGAGTTTTGAGATTTTTAAGTTATTGTATCATTTACTTCCACATGTTGTTAGGCTGACCTAGTCTTAGAGACTAGGTGCCGTCACGACATCCCATAGAGAGAAATTGGGATCGTGACAAGTTGGTATTAGAGCTATAGATTCATAGGTGTTACATCAGGTTTAGTATAGTCTCGCGGATCGGTACAAAGACGTATGTCCTTATCTTCGGGAGGATATGGAACTTTAGGAAAAGCTTCACTTCTTTGATTCCTTATCGTGCGAAATTGTTGATTTCAGAATTCTAAATTTCTGTCTTTTTATTCTCTCACAGATGGTGAGGACACATACAGTTGGATCGGATGACTAGACATCCGCCCCCCTACTAGAGTCGCGAGGCTGGGGTCGGGGTACAGGCCTAGGACGTCTATGTGGTGCAGCCAGAGCACTTGCACGAGCTGCTACAGAGGAGCCACTAGTAGCTCCAGTTGGAGAGCAGACACTTGAGACGCCTGTTACTGCCCTAGCACTCCAGGAGACCCTCACCCAGTTTCTGAGCATGTTTGGTACTCTGGCTTAGGCAGGGTTGATCCCACTAGCTCCTGCCACCTCTCAGGCCGGGGGAGCAACACAGACTCCCGTCGCCTATACCCCAGAGCAGTAGGTCCAAGTTGACCAGGTCCTAGAGGTCATATCAATACAGTCAGTCGCCCCAGTTCAGCCCGAGGTTAGGGCAGTAGCTTTTGAGGCGGAGTAGCTCAGGATCGAGAGGTACAAAAAGTACCACCCTCCTACTTTCAATAGTTTGGCATCAGAGGATGCCTAGGGTTTTCTTGAGGAGTACCACCGTGTCCTCCGTACTATGGGTATTGTGGAGTAGAGTGGGGTGTCTTTCACCATGTTCCAGCTTAAGGGAGCGGCTTATCAGTGGTGGTGAGCGTATGAGTTTGGTAGTCTAGCCAAGGCAGCTTCACTCACCTGGGTTCAGTTCTCAGATATGTTCTTGAGAGAGTTTGTTCCCTAAAGTCTTAGGGATGCATGGCACGCAGAGTTTGAGAAGTTGCGCCAGGGTTCTATGACTGTATCGAAGTGTGCAGTCTGATTCAGTGATTTATCCAGGCATGTACTAGCCTTGGTTGCTACTGTTAGAGAGCGAGTTCATCGATTTATTGAGGGTCTCAACTCTGGTATCAGATTCAGCATGGACCAAGAGTTGGAGATGGACATCCCGTACCAGCAGGTAGTGGAGATCGCTAGGAGATTGGAGGGTATGTGGGCTCGGGAGAGAGAGGAAAGGGAGGCCAAGAAGCCTTGAGATTCTGGCGCCTATAATCATGCGCGTGCCCCAGTTGCAGCTCGTCATGGTAGGGGCTATGTGAGTCGCCTTGTTCATTCAACGCTTCCAGCTTTCAGCAGTATTCAGGCCACTCCTAGGCCCCAGGTTCCCCATTATGCACTGCTATTGTCTAGTGCACCTCCTATACGGGGTGCTTTCAGCGGTCAGTCCAACTGATCAGGTCCAAGCCAGTCACAACAGCCACGTCCTCCGAGAGCTTATTTTGAGTGTGGTGACACTCGTCATATGGTGAGGTATTGCCCCAGACTCAGGGGTGCACCTCCACAAACTACTCAGGCTTTGCGTATTCCACCGGGTCCTCATGCCATGGTTACTGCACTAGTTGCCACTCCACCTGCACAACCAGCTATAGGCGGAGGTCGGGCAGGTAGAGGTCGCCCTAGAGGGGGAGGCCAGGCCAGATATTATGCTCTTCTTGCTATGATGGAGGCAGTTGCATCCGACTCAACTATCACAAGTATTGTTCCGGTTTGTCATAGAGATGCATCTATCTTATTTGATCTAGGCTCCACTTATTACTATGTGTCATCTTACTTTGCTCCATATTTGGGTGTATCCCGTGATTCCTTGAGTTCTCCTGTCTATGTGTCCACACCTGTGGGATATTCCCTTGTTGTTAACCGAGTGTATCAGTCGTGTCTAGTTGTTCTTAGTGGTTTTGAGACCAAGAGCCGGTCTATTATTGCTCCGTATGGTAGAATTTGATGTTATTTTGGGCATGGACTGGTTGTCACCTATCATGCTATTCTTGACTGTCACACCAAGACTGTGATGCTGGCTATGCCAGATTTATCATGGATAGAGTGGATGGGTGCTTTAGATTTTGTTCCTAGCAGGGTTATTGTCACGACCCAAACTGATATAGAAACTCATACCTGTGACATACGGGCCTATAAGGTTAATGTGATCCATTATATACTTAAAACATAGGCCGACAAGTCCATACAAGTATCTGTATACATGACATCTATTTACAAGCCTCTAAGAGTACATAATTATCATAAAGGTCGAGACAGGGCCCCGCCATACCAAACAATTCACGTCCAAATCACACTGACCAAACAAGCAACTACGGAGCAAATAGAGCGCACCAACATCTTTTGTTGAGCTGATAGCCTACTTAGAGAACTCTCGACCTGTCTATCGGGACCTGCGAGCATGAAACACAACGTCACCAGGAAAAAGGGACGTCAGAACAAATAATGTACCGAGTATGTAAGGAATGAAAATCAGTAAATAATAGACATGAGAGAAACATGGAGTAAAAGAGTCAACATGTAAGTCTGAATAACTCTGTGAATCATTAATATTCATAATGTCATGCATATGCGTATAAATGTCATACCATGCATAGGTATATTCGTTCATAATATCATCAAGCCTCTGAGGGTATCTCATCATATCATCTCGGCCACTGTGTGCAAATCATCAACGTATACCAGCTGATCAGGTGGTGGTGCACATATAACACCTTAACCTTTTCCCATATCCCATATATATATATATATATATATATATATATATATATATATATATATATATATATATATATATATATATATATATATATATATATATATATATATATACGCGTATATAACGCCATCTGGTCATGAGTCAATGTACATGTATAAATTAATGCAATGCATGAGAAGTACGTCAATAAAATCTCTCAAAACGTCATAAGACCATTATACCTCTGATTAATATCATGAAATAAACTTTATCAACTTACGTATTTTCTGAGACCCATGAACAGACAATAGAATAACAAGACATATGGGGAATCAAGAACATAGGAACCTCTAGTATTTCTATGAATAGGGTCATTTATGGAAGTTATGCATTTGCTCGTTTCATTTGTATTGTATGGATCATGCCAAAAAGAAAGAAGGGATAGCCTTAACATACCTGAGCCGATTCTCTTGAAAATCCCTCTAAAACACGTCAATTGCGACAACACATAACGGCGGATCGAAGTAGGGAAAAATTCATATGTTGTTCTTGAGAAAGATTGTACCGTACTCCCTTAGAATTGCAAATCACGTTGCTATTACATAATGCAATCCCGTATGGATTCTTGTTGTAGCTTCATCCGTACTTTGTTGTTCTCAAAGTGTAACACCATTTGATACACTATTTACCTAACCTTGTGGATTAGAGATGGCATTCTTCAACAAGAATGATATAAAGGTGCACATAACTTTAAATGTTGCCACCACCTACTCAAGGTTATGAATTGGTGGCAATTTGCTGCCAAGTTTTCATAAATCCCACGTGGATGTTGTCCCCCCTAATAATTTTCCAAATCTCATTCAAATAATTATTCATAAAATTCAATTTACAAGTTAATCTCTCACTTAAAAATTTATAATTACCCAATTATCCACATAATTAAGAATTATCTTAAATTACTTAAAATACTACTCACTTTTAACACACTTTATACACCTCACTATCATGGTCGTGTGGTACCTTGTATGGCACTAGTCCATAAATATGGGGTATTGTAGCTTGGACCGTATTTTATCTCAAAATGTGAAATTTTGACGAAACTCATTTCTTCGATTCGCTTACCCTCTCACTTTCACGAATTTACTTATCACTTATTTGAAATAGCGTAATACTTATAATCTCAAAATAATCTCATTCTCGAGCTTACGTCGATTCTTATGACGAAACTTTAACGTACGAAAATGCGTGATGTAACATCTCATTTCCGAGCTTTCATCAATTTACTTATGGCATACTTTCACGTATGAAAATATGGGGTGTGCCACATATCCCATATATATATATATATATATATATATATATACACACACACACACACACACACACACACACACACACACACACATCACGTATATAACTCCATGTGGTCATGAGTCAATGTACATGTATAAATGAATGCAATGCATGAGAAGTACATCAATAAAATCTCTCGGAACGTCATAGGACCATTATGCCTTTGATTAATATCATGAAATAAACTTTATCAATTTAAGTATTTTCTGAGACCCATGAACAGACGATAGAATAATAAGACATATTGGGAATCAAGAACATAGGAACCTCTAGTATTTCTATGAATAGAGTCGTTTATGAAAGTTGTGCATTTACTCGTTTTGTTTTTATTGTATGGATCATTCCAAAAAGAAAAAAGGGATAGCCTTAACATACCTGAGCTGATTCTCTTAACAATCCCTCTAACACACGTCAATTGCGACAACACGTAACGGCAGATCGAAGTAGGGGAAAATCCGTATACTGTTTTTGAGAAAGATTGTACCGTACTCCCTTAGAATTGCAAATCACGTTGCTATTATATAATGCAATCCCGTATGGATTCTTGTTGTAGCTTCATCCGTACCTTGTTGTTCTCAAAGTGTAACACCATTTGATATACTATTTACCTAACCATTTGGATTAGAGATGGCATTCTTCAACAAGAATGATATAAAGGTGCACATAACTTTAAATGTTGCCACCACCTACTTAAGGTTATGAATTGGTGGCAATTTGCTGCCAAGTTTCCATAAATCCCACGTGGATGTTGTCCCCCCTAATAATTATCCAAATCTCATTTAAATAATTATCCATAAAATTTAATTTACAAGTTAATCTC
This sequence comes from Nicotiana tomentosiformis, assembly GCF_000390325.3. Lineage (NCBI taxonomy): Eukaryota > Viridiplantae > Streptophyta > Magnoliopsida > Solanales > Solanaceae > Nicotiana > Nicotiana tomentosiformis. The sequence goes on along the minus strand of NC_090817.1, from coordinate 98,234,870 downwards.
CCATTTAAAAATTTATAATTACCTAATTATCCACATAATTAAGAATTATCTCAAATTACTTAAAATACTACTCAGTTTTAACACACTTTATAAACCTCACTATCATGGTCATGTGGTACCTTGTATGGCACTAGTCCATAAATACGAGGTATTATAGCTTGGACCGTATTTTATCTCAAAATGTCAAATTTCGACGAAACTTATTTCTTTGATTTGCTTACCCTCTCACCTTCACAAATTTACTTATCACTTGTTTGAAATAGCATAATACTTATAATCTCAAAATAATCTCATTCCCGAGCTTACGTCGATTAACTTATGACGAAACTTTAACGTACGCAAATACGGGATATAACATCTCATTTCCGAGCTTTCATAATTATGGCGTACTTTCACGTATGAAAATATGGGGTGTAATATTTATCTCATTTCTAAAGGCTCAGCGGATGGTTGAGAAGGGATGTGATGCGTATCTGGCATATGTGAGATATGTTAGTATTGATACTCCTACCGTTGAGTCAGTTCCGGTAGTAAGGGATTATCCAGATGTATTTTCGGCGGATCTAACGGGCATGCTGACTGATAGGGATATCGATTTTGGTATTGATTTGTTACCAGACACTCAGCCCATTTCTATTCTAATATCATGTGGCCTCACCATAGTTGAAGGAATTAAAGGAGCAGTTGCAGGAGTTGCTTGATAAGGGTTTTATTTGGCCCAGTGTATCACCTTGGGGTGCTCCGATTTTTTTGTAAAGAAGAAGGATGGTTCTATGCGTATGTGTATTGATTATCGCCAGTTGAACAAGGTTACAGTAAAGAACAGGTATCCATTGCCATGTATTGATAACCTATTTGATCAGCTACAGGGTGCCAGAGTGTTCTCTAGGATTGACTTGCGTTCAGGCTATCATCAGTTGAAGATTCGGGAGCCAGATATCTAGAAGACTGTCTTCAGGACTCGATATGGTCATTACAAGTTCCTGTTGATGTCATTTGGGCTGACCAATGCCCTGGAAGCATTCATGCACTTGATGAATAGTGTATTCATACCCTATATTGACTTATTCGTCATTGTGTTTATTGATGATATTCTGGTGTACTCCCGGAGCCGGGAGGACCATGAACACCACCTGAGGACCGTGCTTCAGACCTTGAGAGAAAACAGGTTATATGCAAAATTTTCAAAGTGTGAGTTCTGGTTTAATTCAGTGGCATTTTTGGGTCTGAGTGTCGAGAGAGGGAATTAAGGTGGACCCGAAGAAGATTGAAGCAGTGCATAGTTGTCCTAGATCGTCTTCAGCTACTGAGATCCAGTGTTTCCTTGGTTTGGCACGGTATTACCGTCGATTCGTAGAGGGTTTCTCATCTATTATTGCACCTATGACCAGATTGACCCAGAAGAGTGCTCCGTTCAGGTGGGCCTAGGAGAGTGAGGAGAGCTTTCAAAAGCTCAAGAGTGCTTTGACTACAACCCCTATGTTGGTGTTTCCTTCGGGTTCGGGGTCTTATACTGTATATTGTGATGCATCGCGTATTGGTCTTGGCGCGGTGTTGATGCAGGACTGTAGGATTATTGCCTACGCATCTAGACATCTGAAGGTGCATGAGAAGAACTATCCTATCCATGGCCTTGAGTTAGAAGCTATTGTTCATGCCTTGAAGATTTGGCGGCACTATTTGTACGGTGTCCCTTGTGAGGTCTATACCGATCACCGGAGTCTACAACATCTATTCAAACATAAGGATCTTAACTTACGACAACGGAGGTGGTTTGAGTTTCTTAAGGACTATGATATCACCATTCTATATCATCCCGGGAAGGCCAATATGGTGGTCGATGCCTTGAGTCGCAAGGCGGAGAGCTTGGGCAGTTTAGCATATCTATCGGTAGCAGAGAGGCCATTAGCCTTGGATGTTCAAGACTTAGCCAACCAGTTTGTTAGATTGGATGTTTCTGAGCCAAGTCGAGTTTTGGCTTGTGTGGTTTCTCGGTCTTTTCTTTATGATCGCATCAGAGAGCATCAGTATGACGACCCCCATCTACTTGTCCTCAAGGACACGGTTCAACATGGCGATGCCAAGGAGGTCACTATTGGGGATGACAGTGTGTTACGGATACATGACAAGCTATGTGTGCCCAATGTAGATGGCTTGCATGAGTTGATTCTCCAAGAGGCTCACAGTTCGCGATACTTCATTCATCCAGGTGTCACCAAGATGTATCAGGACTTGAAGTAGCACTATTGGTGGAGGCGGATGAAGAAGGACATAATGGTATATAGCTCGGTGCCTAAACTGTCAGTAGGTGAAGTATGAGCATCAGCGGCCAGATGAATTGCTTCAGAGGCTAGAGATTCCAAAGTGGAAATGGGAGCGGATAACTGTGGATTTTGTTGTTGGGTTCCCATAAACTCGGAGGAAGTTCGATACAGTATGGGTAATTATGGATAGATTGACCAAGTCATCTTATTTCATTCCAATGGTGACTACTTATTTTTCAGAGCAGCTGGCTCAGGTCTATATTCGTGAGATTATCAGGCTCCATAGCGTGCTGATATCCATAATCTTTGACTGAGGTACGCAATTTATATCGTGATTCTGGAGGGTCGTTCAACATGCGTTACGCACGGTGGTGGAGTTGAGCACAATATTTCACCCTCAGATGGACGAACAGTCCAAGCGCACTATTCAGATATTGGATGATATGCTTTGTGCGTGCTTGATGGAGTTTGGGGGTTCCTGGGATCAGTTCTTGCTGCTCATGGAGTTTGCGTACAACAACAGTTACCAGTCGAGCATTCAGATGGCTCCGTGTGAGGCTTTGTATGGGAGACGATGTCGGTCTCCGGTGGGCTGGTTTGAGCCTAGTGAGGTTAGGCTTTTAGGTACCGACTTGGTTTAGGATGCTCTGGAAAAAGGTTAAATTAATTCAAGATCGACTTCGCACAACCCAATCCAGACGGAAGAGTTATGCGGATCGAAAGTCTCACGACGTTCCATTCATGGTTGGGGAGCGGGTCTTACTCCGGGTTTTTTCCCATGAAGGGTGTTATGAGGTTCGGGTAGAAGGGCTAGTTGAGCCCTAGGTATATTGGGCCATTTGAGGTACTTAAGAGGATTGGATAGGTGTCCTACAATCTTGCACTACCACCCAGTCTAGCTGCAGTTCATCTAGTATTCCATATTTCTATGCTCCGGAAGTATCACGACGATCCGTCTCATGTGTTAGACTTTAGCTCAGTCCAGTTGGACAAGGATCTTTGTTATGTCGAGGAGCCGGTGGCCATTTTGGACAGGCAGGTTTGAAAGTTGAGGTCGAAGAACATTGCTTCAGTGAAGGTTCAGTGGAGGGGTCAATCAGTTGATAAGGCGACTTGGGAGACCGAGTATGATATGTGTAGCCGTTATCCTCATCTTTTCACTACTTCAGGTATGTCTCTATACTCGTTTGAGGACGAAGGTTTGTTTTAAGAGGGGAAGGATGTAACGAACCGGCCGGTCGTTTTGAATATTTTAGCCCCGATCCCCTATTTATTGCCTCATCTATGCTATATTGTGGTTATGTAACTTGTCGGGGTGTTTGGTTTTGGGTTCGGGTGAGTTTCAGAGTAAAATAGGACATATATAGCCTGTTTGGCCAAGCTTCTCCATGTTCAAAAGCACTTCTTTTTTTTTATTTAAAAAAAAGTGTTTTTTTTCAAATTTGAAGTGTTTGGCAAAGCTTTTAGGAGAAAAAAAAGTGCTTCTGAGGAGAAGCAGAAGCAGTTTTGGAGAAACAGAAAAAAGTAGCTTCTTCCGAGAAGTACTTTTTTGAAAAGCACTTTTGAGAAAAATACACTTATGATCACTTTTTAAAAGCTTGGCCAAACACTAATTGTTGCTTAGAAGTACTTTTTAAATTGATTAGTCAAATACAAACTACTTATCACCAAAAGTACTTTTAAAAAAAGTACTTCTCAAAATAAGCTAATTTTTCCAGTTTGGCCAAACAGGCTAATAGTCCCTAAGTTGGAGGTTTAGGTTGTAAAAGTTTACTGTAGTTTTACTTGTGTGAAGATGACTCCGGATTGGAGTTTTGATGGTTCCAATAGATCCGTATGGTGATTTTGGTCTTAGGAGCGTATCCGGATGTTGATTTGGAGGTCTGCAGGTCATTTCTGCATGAATTGGCGAAAGTTGAAAAATGAAAGATTTTGGAAAGTTTGACTGAGAGTTGAATTTATTGATATCAGGGTCGGATCCCGATTCTGGAAGTTGAAATAGGTCCATAATATCAATTATGACTTGTGTGCGAATTTTGAAGTCAATCAGAGTTGATTTGGTATGAATCAACATCGGTTTCAGAATTTGGAAGTTCATAATTCATAGGCTTGAATTTGGGTTGTAATTCGTAGAATTACTTTATTTGATGTGACTTTAGGCCTCTAGTAGGTCCGTTATGTGTTTTGGAACTTGTTGGTATATTCGGACCGGGTCCCAGGGGCTCAAGGTGTGAATCAGATTGAAGTCAGATCATTGTTGGACTTAGTGTTTTGCTGAAGTATTGTTGTTCTGGTGTCATCGCACCTGCGGAGGGTTTGGCTGCAGGTGCGGACATGCAGGTCCTCCATGGTCATCGCATAAGTAGAGGAGCCCAGCCCATTCCTGGGTTCACAAGTGTGGATGCCTGGGCGCAGATGCGCTTCCGCAGGTGCGAGGTTCTTTTCCGTAACAGCGGAATTGGGAAGGCCTTGTGTAGGACCGCATGTGCGGTCTAGTCTCCACAGAAACGGGCTCGTGTAACGCCCCAAACCTAGGGGCATAGCTGGCACCCGATGTCGTACTGGCTCGAGCGAACCACATTGTAACTCATGATCGTTCGACCAGTACATAGGTCGAGTTGGCTAAACTCATTCTTTCTGTGACCATCATGGGCCAACATGGACACCACTCGTAATGCATAACTGTAAGTGGGCAAATGCTATATCAGTGATCCATCATACTTAAAACATGAATACACATGGGCCGTCAAAGCCTCTGACATACTGTACAAAATGAACCTGTGTCTACAAAGCCTATAAGAGTATTTGACATCAAATGGGACAGGGCCCCGGCCTACCCATAAGTCTATAGTAAAACTCTGACACGATGACTTATATACTCGGCTGCACTCCAAATGAAGTGGAGTTTTACTGATCCTTTGCCGAATGCTAACCTTGTCTACTATGGGGGCTCGTCAAACTGATTACATACACCTGTAGGCATGAATGCAACATCCACAACGAAAAGGATGTCAATATGAATAATGTACCAAGTATATAAATGACATGAAAGAAACATGGAGTAAAGGACTCAACCTGTAAGTCTGAATAGCTTTGTGAATCATGAAACATTTATAATGTCATGCATATGCGTATAAATGTCATATAATGCATATGTTTATGCGTACATACCATCATCATGCCTCTGAAGGCATCCCATCATATCATCTCAGCCTCTTTGGGCGAAATCATCAACGTATACTAACTGATCAGGTGATGGTGCGTATATAACGCCATAACTTTTCCACATACCCCATATACATATAATATACGCGTATATAACGCCATCTGGTCATGGATCAATGTACATGTATAAATGAATGCAATGCATAAGAAGTAAGTCAATAAGATCTCTCGGGATGTCATAAGATCAATATGCCTTCGGTTAATATCGTGAAATAAACTTTATCAACTTACGTATTTTCTAAGACCCATGAATAGATGATATAATAATAGGACATATGGGGAATCAAGAACATAGGCAACTCTAGTACTTCTAGGAATAGAATCATTTGTGAAAGTTGTGTGCTTGCTCGTTTCGTTGCATCATATGGATCATGCCAAAAGGATAGAAGGGATAGCCTTAACATACCTTAATTGCTCATAGAGCTCGTACAAGGTCGTAGATAAAGAATCAAACTTGGATAAAGAATTATCCTCAAAGTGAAAACGTTGCTGCCAACGCTTCCTTATAACAAAGTAACTTATTCTCAAGATCAAAGTATGAATTTTCCCAAATAAAAGAATGAACTCCTAACTAAAAGTGTTGATATATTTCGTTGGTACAAAAGAAAAGATCGAGAAAGACATAAAGTTGCTTAGCATATATATATACAAACATGAAGCTATCTTTATCATGAAGTAACTTCATCCAAAAAGATATAACAAGTATAAAAACTCTTCTGTGGCCACTCCCCCTTTAAGTATACATATACAAAGATAGTACATTGAATAGGCGGTGTGTGATTAAATAAAGAGAGAAACTTAATCTTCTTATCCAATAATTTGAAATAATATACTATGACATATATATCTATTATGGGAGTAAGTCCACGTGAACCCACCTGGAAGGGTTAAAGAAAATAATTATTTTGTCTTCATCCTAACATAGGACTTTAGAAATATTCAATTTCTAATAAATCATGGGTATTTTATAAGGTTAATACATACAGTAATATTTCATAGAGACGTGAAGATTATGACATTGGTAAAAAATTATATCAAATTCTAATATTTCCCATCTAACCTCAAAAGTCCAAATTTTTGTACTATTAACTCTCAAAATGAGTAAAGATAACTTTTATTTGAGAAAATAATTTCTATCTTTATAACAAAAAAAATCTCATTTATAAACTTTCTCATATCAAGTGTATATCCGAAAATAGTAATAATAGTAACTATCCAAAATTATACTTAATATATATATATATATATATATGTATGTATATATCCTTAGTTCTTTTCTAGAAAGTCACCTAAATAAAGGATCCCAACTAATCTTTCTTGGTAGGCCGTGGGGTACACCCCACTTATACACTTCACTTCAATTCTTAGCAAGCATACTCATCCCAAAATGTGACACCACCACATTATATACATATATTAGTCGCATTTTACTTTAGTTGTCATGGTTTCACGTGGACAAAATAATTCTTGTACTTATCCACTTATAACTAATTTCATATTCTCCAACTTTATACCAATATTTAACCAATTATTCACACAATAATTTCTAGGTCTCATTTCACTTAAATACTAATATACTTCATATACCTTACTATTATGGTCATGTGGTATAACACTAGTCCATAAATATGGGGTATTATAGCTTGGACCATTTTTTTCATCCCACAATGTCAAACTTCGACGAAACTCATTTTCTTCGATTCATTTACCCTCTAACCTTCACGACTTTACTTATCACTTGTTATAAATAGCAAATACTTATAACCTCAAAAATAATCTTGTCCTTGAACTTATGTCAATTATCTTACGACAAATCCAACGTACAAAAGTATGGGATGTAATAGCTCGCATGTGCGAGATATTTGTCTGCAGAAGCGAAATTTCCTGACCTTAAGTGGAATTCGTACCTGCAATGGTTTTTTCGTAGGTGTGGCGTCGCAGAAACGGCACCAAGGCCGCATATGTGAGGATCGCTGGGCAGAAATATGAAATTCAAGGGTTTTGATTCACAATTCATTTTGGACTTAGAGAGCTCAGTGGGAGGCGATGTTTCGAGGGTTTTTCAGAGAGATTATTGAGGTAAGGAATCCTAACTTGTTTTTGGTTTATTCACTTGAATCTATTGTTAATTTCATCATTAAATTAGTGTTTTGGAGTTGGAAATTGGGAGAAAATGGTAGAAACGTCTTAGACGAAACTTTTGAGTTTTGAAAGGCGAATTAAGGTCGGATTTGAATAATTCTTGTATGGTTGGACTCGATAGAGAATGGGTCTTCAAATTTTATAATTTTGGTCGGGTTCCGAGATGCGGGCCGGGTTGATTTTTTGGGTCGACTTTTTAATTCTTTGCAAGGATTGTAATTTCATTGTTTGAATTAGTTTCCTATAGTTATATTTATAGAATGAAATTGTTTTGGCTAGATTCGAGCAGTTCGGAGTTGGATAATCGAGGGAAAGACCTTCTAGTTGATTGATTTAGCGTGGTTTGAGGTAAGTGACTTGCCTAACCTTGTGTGGGGAAATTTTCCCTTAGGATTGGTGTTGCATGTAATAATTATGATATGTGGGAGTCGTGTACGCAAGGTGACGAGTGTGTACACGGGCTAAATATGGAAATTTTTGATTTCATCTATGTAGATCCCTTTCATGCATTAATTGTGTTGCCTTAACATGTTATAGTCATCATTTTTATCTAATTTCATATGTCTACTTGTCTTATCTCTTACTTGCTAATTGCTCTACATGTCTAGTTGGAGTTCTTGTTTCCTTTATCCCATATTCATTAATTAACTGTTGGATTCTTTACTTGAAATTTATTCTTGGAATATCTTGTTGTTGAAATTGGTATTGAGTTGCAAAGGCAGTGATTCCTATTGAGGCAAAGTGTTAAGTGGTGAAATATTATTCTATCGAGTTATTCTTCCAGTTGTTATTGTTAAGACTTTGTGTACATTGTGGTTAAGTAGAGGGCTCCTTATTCTGAACTTCTGTTATTATTTGGTTTTTCTGGCAAGTTGTGATATTGGGCACTTTAGGTGCGAATTGTGATATGTTGTGATATTGATACGCATGGGGTGGTATAAGATCTGGGTATTGAAACACATGCGGTGAGATAAGGTGGGCTTGATACGCGTGGCTAGTAGGGGAACTACTAAAAGCCATGTGGTGTGATAAGGTGGGCTAAAATGCAAGATGCTATTTCAGGAAGAATGATTTTCAAAACTAAATATGAAGGCTCTCGCAGTGATATATATAAGGAAAGATTGTGAGTTACTTTTGTGATTTGGGACTACGAGGTGGTACCTCGGTAGTGGCCCTCGTTGATCTTTTCTCTATTTGACGTATTTATCTTGATTGTTTTTTCCTTAACATTTCAATCCTTATTTTCCTTCCGTGTTGTATTATCTGCCTTGATTTTGTGTAGTTAACTTTTGGTAAATTGCTTGTTTGTTTTATTTCCATTGTATTGTTATATCTTTCATCTCATTTCTTATTATTTCCAGTAGGGCATTGACCTGACCTCATCACTACTCTACTGTGGTTAGGCTTGACACTTATTGGGTAGCGTTGTCATGTACTCATGCTACGCTTCAACACATTTTTTTGTGCAGATCCAGGTATTTCCTATCAGTCCCGACACTAGTGAGCAGAGTTTGCATTTAGAGATTTCAAGGTACACCTGCCCTCATCCATAGGCCTCGGAGTCTCCTTCTATCCCTTTTATATCTTTCCTTCTTTACTAGACACAGTTGTATAAAAATGATTTTGTATTGTCATAGATCTTGTGACTTCTATTACGCCGAGTTTTGGGTTATTGTTTACACATTGAGATGTAGAGATTTTCCTTTTATTATATGTTGATGAGTTTTGAGAATTTTAAATTATTGTGCCATTTATTTCCGCATGTTGTTAGGCTTACCTTGTCATAGAGACTAGGTGCTGTCACAATATCCTACAAAGAGAAATTGGGGTCGTGACAGCTGTACAAGAACAAATGTGATATCTAGAATTGTAACAACTATAGGGGTATCAAGTTATCGAGTCATACCATGAAATTTTGGGAGATAGTGGTGGAAGGGAAGGTAAGGAGGGCGGTGTCTATATCAGAAAATCAGTTCGGGTTCATGCCGAGTCGTTCTACTACGGAAGCTATCCACCTTATCAGGAGGTTGGTGGAACAGTACATAGATAGGAAGAGGGATTTGCACATGGTGTTTATTGACCTAGAGAAGGCGTATGACAAGCTCCCAATGGACGTTCTGTGGAGGTGCCTGGAGGTGAAAAGTGTGTCGGTAGCTTATATTAGGGCGATAAAGGATATATATGATGGAGCTAAGACTCGGGTTAGGACTGTGGGAGGTGACTCAGAGCTTTTTTCGGTGGTTATGGGGTTACACCAAGGATCTGCACTCAGCCCGTTCTTATTTGCCCTGGTAATGGACGCACTGACACACCATATTCAAGGGGAGGTGTCATAGTTTGTGTTGTTCGCTGTTGATATAGTTCTGATTGATGAGACACGAGGCGGCGTTAACGAGAGACCGGAGGTATGGAGGCAGGCCCAGGAGTCTAAAGGTTTCAAGTTGAGTAAGACTAAGACAGAATATTTAGAGTGTAAGTTCAGCGACGTGGCAGGGGAAGCGCACATGGATGTGAGGCTTGACTCACAAGTCATCCCTAAGAGAGAAAGTTTCAAGTACCTATGGTCAATTATCCAAGGAGATGGGGAGATCGACGGGGATGTCACGCACCGTATCGTAGTGGGGTGAATGAAATGAAGGTTAGCGTCTGGAGTCCTGTGTGACAAGAATGTGCCATCAAAACTTAAAGGTAAGTTCTATTGAGCGATGGTTAGACCGGCCATGTTGTATGGGACTAAGTGTTGGCCAGTCAAGATTTCACATATCTAGAAGATGAAAGTAGTAGAAATGAGGATGTTGAGATGGATGTGCGGGCATACTAGGATGGATAAGATTAAGAATGAGGATATTCGGAAAAGGGTGAGCGTGGATCCCTTGGACGATAAGACGCGGGAAGCGAGGCTTAAATGGTTCAGGCATGTGTGGAGGAGAAGCCTAGATGCCCCGGTTAGGAGGTGTGAGCTGTTGACTCTGGCAGGTACGAGAAGAGGTAGATGTCGGCCTATGAAGTATTGGGGCGAGGTGATCAGGCAGGATATGGTGCAACTTCAGATTTTCGAGGACATGAACCTTGATAGGATGGTGTGGAGGTCGAGTATTAGGGTTGTAGGTTAGGGGGTAGTCGGGCGTTTTTCCTCGTTGTGCCGGCTAGTCTGATAGTGTTTTGCCTTTCCATTTATTTGCTGTCTTTTACGAAGCTAATACTACTTTTCTGATTTCTGTTGTTGTTACGGATCTATTGTCTCTGAGCCGAGGGTCTCCCGGAAATAGCCTATCTATCTCTCAGGGATAGGGGTAAGGTCTGCGTACACTCTACCATTTCCATACCCTACTAATGGGATTTTATTGGGTTATTGTTATTGTTATTGTTGTTGTTGTTCTTAACACAAAATACACAAAAGTTACAGGCTTCGACCGAACCTGTAGCTCGAATTCTACTTCTCCCTATCCCTAGAAGTTCTAATACTATATATTAATATATGAGGCCTAGTGGTTGGGGGGAGATTTAGGGGTTTCAGGTTCAAATTTCAACAAAGGTAAAAATATTAGGTGGTATTTCTATTTGTTTAAATTTTAGTGGACACAATCCCTGTACTAATGAGAAATAATAAATACCCGTTAAAATTAATCAAAATACATGTAAATCGGTCCGAACAACATTATTAAATAAAATTATGTGGACTGTAGCATGCAACGAGGCGACAAATGCGTGGTTGACAGAATGGATTGAAGTTGGGTTTGGTTGGTTTACATATCACGAAAATGACTAGTTTTTTATTATAAAAATTCAATAACCACTTTATTCTTTAGTTTTCCTTTGTCATCTAAAATATAATAACTGTTATAAAATAAAGACGGTAAAGTATAGACAAGTATAGAGAGAAACTGATATATTATTCAAACTTCAAATTTCTGTACATAATGAACTGAATTCTCCTCTATTTATAGAAGAAAGGAAGCTGATGTGTAAGCTGCTACTGCAAGCTGCTGTGTAAGCTGCTTGTAAGCTGCTACTCTAAACTGTTGTGCCAGATATAGATAATCTTCTATCATAGGTAATATTTATCCATAACGGAGTACCGAAATGATAAGCTTCTTCAGGAGGCTTATTTCCAATAGAGTACTAAATAGATAAATGTATTTATGACGGAGTCTCATATGGATAAACTTTTTCAGGAAGCTTATTTACAACGGAGTACTAAATAAACATCCATAATATAATATATTCATAACACTCCCCCTTGGATGTTCATTAGAAGATAATGTGCCTCGTTAAAACCTTACTAGAAAAAATCCCGTGGGAAAAACTCCTAGTGAAGGAAAAAGAGTACACATATTTAGTAATACGCATTGCTAGCTGCCTCATTAAAAACCTTATAAGGAAAACCCTGTGGGAAAAAACCTTAATAAGGAAAAAAAATACATCGCGTATTTTACTCCCCCTGATGAAAACCTTGTTTCAAATATTTAAGTCTCCGCATTCCAATCTTGTATACCATCTTCTCAAAAGTTGAAATTGGTAAAGATTTGGTGAATAAATCTGCCGGATTGTCACTTGAACGGATTTGTTGCACATCAATGTCACCATTTTTCTGAAGATCGTGTGTGTAGAATAATTTTGGTGAAATGTGCTTCGTTCTATCTCCTTTTATAAATCCTCCCTTCAATTGGGCTATGCATGCAGCATTGTCTTCGTATAAAATTGTGGGTCTTTTCTCACATTCCAAATCATATTTTTCTCGAATAAAATAAATTATTGATCTCAACCATACGCATTCCCTACTTGCTTCATGAATGGCTATTATTTCAGCATGATTTGAAGAAGTAGCAACAATAGATTGTTTTGTGGAGCACCATGATATGATAGTACCTCCACATGCAAACACGTACCCGGTCTGAGATCTAGTTTTATGGGGATCAGATAAATAACCTGCATCTGCATAACCAACAAGATCTGCACTATCTTTGTTAGCATAAAATAAACCCATATCAAGAGTTCCCTTTAAATATCGCAATATATGCTTAATCCCGTTCCAATGTCTCCGTGTAGGAGAAGAGCTATATCTTGCTAGTAAATTAACAGAAAATGCTATGTCAGGCCTTGTAGCATTAGCAAGATACATAAGTGCACCAATTGCACTGAGATAGGGTGTTTCAGGACCCAGGAGTTCCTCATCCTCTTCTGGAGGTCGGAACGGGTCCTTATTCACTTCAAGTGATCGAACAACCATTGGTGTACTCAATGGGTACGCTTTATCCATGTAAAAGCATTTTAAGACCCTTTCTGTATAGGCAGATTGATGCATAAAGATCCCATTTGCTAAATATTTAATTTGCAGTCCAAGACAGTTTTGTCTTTCCAAGATCTTTCATCTCAAATTCTTTCTTAAGATATTCAATTGTCTTTTGGAGCTCTTCTGGAGTTCCAACAAGATTTATGTCATAAACATAAACAGCAAGTATAACAAATTCTAATGCCATTTTCTTTATAAAAATACATGGATAAATAACATCATTTATGTAACCCTCTTTCAACAAATATTCACTGAGGCGATTATACCACATGCGGCCAGATTGTTTTAAACCGTACAAAGATCTTTGTAATCTGATTGAGTACATTTCCCGAGATTTTGAATATGCTTCAGGCATTTTAAATCCTTCAGGGATTTTCATGTAAATCTCATTATCAAGTGACCCGTACAGATAAGCTGTAACCACATCAATCATATGTATTTCAAGCCTTTCACGTAAGGCTAAACTGATGAGATATCGAAATGTTATGGCATCCATAACGGGTGAATATGTTTCTTCATAATCGACTCCAGGTCGTTGTGAGAATCCTTGTGCGACAAGGCGAGCCTTGTATCTTTCAACTTCATTTTGCTCATTCCTTTTTTGCACAAAAACCCATTTATGACCAACTGGTTTTATACCAGCAGGTGTTTGGACTACTGGTCCAAAGACCTCTCTTTTAGCAAGTGCGTTCAATTCTGATTGAATTGCCCCTTGCCATTTTGGCCAATCAGATCTTTGTTGACATTCTTCGACAGATCGGGGTTCAAAATCCTCACTATCTTGCATAATGTTAAGTGCAACATTATATGCAAAAATATTATCCACCACTATTTCAGATCGATTTAAATTAATCCCATCACCAGTAGAACTTATTAAAAGTTCTTCGCTCACTTGAGTCTCGAGTTTATTGATTTCTTCAGGAATCTCATAACTAATCAGATCTTGGGTCTCTTCAGGAGATCCCTTCATAATATCATTTTGATCATTTGTCGATTTTCTTTTTCTAGGATTTCGATCCTTAGAATCCATAGGCCTACCACGCTTCAGGCATGCTTTAGGTTTACTAGCTCTCATGCTAATAGATGGTCCTGCTGGGACATCAATTCAGATATGCACATTCTCTGCAAGGATATGTGACTTAGTTATCCTTTTCAAATCAGTAAATGCGTCTGGCATTTGATTTGCTATATTATGTAAATGGATGATCTTCTGGATCTCCTGATTACATATAGGGGTACGTGGATCAAAGTGAGATAATGATAAAACTTTCCACACAATTTCTCTTTTGATTTCCTTTTTCTCTCCCCTAATTGTGGGAAATTTGTTTCATCAAATCGACAATCTGCAAATCGAGCAGTAAATAAATCTCCCGTCAATGGTTCAAGATAGCGAATAATAGAGGGTGATTCAAACCCAATATATATTCCTAACCTTCTTTGGGGGCCCATCTTACTGCACTGTGGTGGTGCTACTGGCACATATACAGCACATCCAAAAATTCGTAGATGGACAATATTTGGTTCATGACCAAAAACTAATTGTGACGGAGAATATTTATTATAATGTATTGGTCTGAGACGGATAAGTGATGCTGCGTGCAAGATAGCAAGGCCCCAAACAATAGTGGGCAATTTTGTTTTCATAAGTAGTGGTCTTGCTATCAATTGCAGTCGTTTAATAAATGACTCTGCAAGGCCATTTTGAGTATGAATATAAGCTACCGGATGTTCAACTTTTATCCCAACTGATAGACAATAATCATCAAAAGCTTGAGATGAGAATTCTCCAGCATTATCAAGGCGAATAGCCTTTATAGGATAATCTGGGAATTGTGCCCTTAATCGAATTATTTGGGCTAATAACTTTGCAAATGCCAGGTTGCGAGATGATAATAGGCACACATGAGACCATCTTGAAGATGCATCTATTAGGACCATAAAATATGTAAACAATCCACTTGGTGGGTGAATAAGTCCATATATATCCCCATGTATACGTTCTAAGAAGGTAGGGGACTCAATGCCAACCTTCATTGGTGATGGTCTAGTGATCATTTTGCCTTGATAACAAGCATCACAAGAAAATTCATTATTTGTAAGAATCTTCAAGTTCTTTAATGGATGCCCACTCGAATTTTCAGTAATTCGTCTCATCATTATTGATCCAGGATGGCCCAAACGGCCATGCCAAAGCACAAAAGTATTTGAATCAGTAAACTTCTGGTTTACGATAGAGTGTGCTTCAACTGTACTAATCTTTGAATAATATAAGCCAGAAGATAAAGTTGGTAACTTTTCTACAATGCATTTCTGGCCAGAAATATTCTTTGTAATACAAAGATATTCCATATTCATTTCATCTATTGTCTCAACATGATACCCATTTCGGCGGATATCTATAAAACTCAATAGTTTCTTCGGGACTTGGAGGAGTACAATGCATTGTCGATAATAAGTTTTGTTCCCTTAGACAGAAATACAATAGCTCTTCCGGAGCCTTCAATCAAACTTATATTACCAGAAATTGTAGAAACATTTGCTTTTTCCTTATGCAAATAAGAAAAGTATTTATGGCATGAGTTGTTCCACTATCAACTATACAAATATCTTCATGATTGGTTTTTGATCCAAACATAATTTGAGGATTATCAATATTCTTCAAAGTGACATAAACAAAATAAATATGATAGTAAACATTATAACTTTTATTTATGTACAACAATTACATAACTATACTATCTACTACAAATAACAAAAATTAAAATATTTACATCTCTACAGATTCACTACCGATCACATGACTTGTTTCTCCTTCTGGGAGTGCAAAGTAATCAGCTACATTCAAATGCATGAAGTCTAAATTATATTCAGAAATAAAATTTGCTTCAGCATTTTTCTCTGTCTTCTTCAGGGAAGCTTGATATAGCTCAATCAGTTGCTTTGGCGTACGGCATGTACGTGACCAGTGCTCTTTTCCTCCACATCTATAGCATGCATTTTCTGGCTTTGCTTCTTGCACCGCTTCATGCTTTTGTCCCTTCCTTTTCCACTGCTGGTGGTGAGGAGAGTTCTTTGGTGCATTATTATTATCACGATTAGAGTTTCCTCCCCGACCACGGCCATGACCACGACTGAGGCCACGTCCTCTTCCACATTTAGCTTGGTGGAAGTTTGTATCATTCACTTTAGGGAATGGACAAGAACCAGTAGGTCGGCTTTCATAGTTTTTCATTAATATCCCATTCGGTTGCTCGGCTACAAGAAGATGTGAGATAAGTTCAGAATACTTTTTGAATCCCATCTCTCGATATTGCTGCTGCAGGAGCATATTCGAGGCATGAAAAGTGGTGAAAGTTTTTTCCAACATATCATAATCAGTAATATTATTACCACATAGTTTCAATTGGGAAATAATTCTAAACATAGCAGAATTATACTCACTGATAGATTTAAAATCTTATAGCCTTAGATGAGTCCAATCATAACATGCCTGTGGAAGAACGATCATCTTCAGGTGGTCATATCTATCTTTCAAATTACTCCACAGTATGACTGGATCTTTAACAGTAAGATATTCTATTTTCAGGCCCTCATCAAGGTGATGGCGTAGGAATATCATTGATTTGGCACGGTCTTGGTTTGATGCCTGATTTTTATCTTTGATGGTGTCTGCCAGACCCATCGCATCAAGATGAATTTCGGCATCAAGCACCCAAGACATGTAGCTTTTGCCCGATATATCCAGGGCTACAAACTCAAGTTTAGAAAGATTTGACATTATTTAGAAAAAGAAAGTTCGTACCTCTGATACTTTCAAAGTATTTTCTCGAGATGGCAGAGTCTCGTGCTGATAACGTGTTATAAAATAAAGACTGTAAAGTAAAGACAAGTATAGAGAGAAACTGATATATTATTCAAACTTCAAACTTCTGTACATAATGAACTGAATTCTCCTCTATTTATAGAAGAAAGGAAGCTGCTGTGTAAGCTGCTACTGCAAGCTGCTACTGCAAGCTGCTGTGTAAGCTGCTTGTAAGCTGCTGCTCTAAACTGTTGTGCCAGATATAGATAATCTTCTATCATGGTTAATATTTATCCATAACGGAGTACCGAAAGGATAAGCTTCTTCAGAAGGCTTATTTCCAATAGAGTACTAAATAGATAAATGTATTTATGACAGAGTCTCATATGGATAAACTTCTTCAGGAAGCTTATTTATAACGGAGTACTAAATGAACATCCATAATATAATATATTCATATCAATAACATAATTTTCTATGTAAACTAATAGATGTTTCCATCCAAGACAATGGTCTACAGCCATCAACTCTTGTTGCTTTAGGTGGCCAAACTTGGAAACTTAAGAATCAATTAATTAAATCTTAACTTTCCAAATTAAAGTAAATCTTCCACTTAAGAGAGATAAGTAGAGAGTTTCTGAACTAAAAATGTTTAAATTCCATACTAACGCATAATATAGGAAATTAATGCGAGTTAGGCATTTAATCGAACAATTATCATATTTGTGATGTTTCAAAATGGACCAGATCTTTTGGCACCGTGCTTAATATTTAATTAATTTGTTTGCGAAAAGTCATAACCATTAGAAGCAGCACCCAAGAACTTTCTTGAACCTTCAAGCTGTCTCAAATATTCAAGAAAGGCCATATTTGCTATAATGGGGAGAGATCTAGTAGGAAATATTTAAAAAGAACAGTTTGATGTATGGACAGTCGGGTAAGGACTTAACTTTATTAGATTTATTGTATGTAATTTTATTATATAATAATATTTTTTTATAAGAAGTTATTTTTACGGCTTGAATAGTAATCTCCTCGTCACGACGACAAACAACTATCTTACTTGCTCCCAAGCTTTCCTTCATTTAGAGTAGAGAAACATTTCTATTTTGAAAAATTTGAACTTCTTCTCTATGCATAAACATGAAATTTTTTTCACACAAGAAAAGAAGGTAAAGCAATATAATAAATTAAACATATCTCAAACTTATGTTTACACCAATTAATTAAACAAATAAATTCATGATACATCTTTACGCTTTCAAAATTCATGATGCACCTTTTTTTTCTTTACCCATAGCTAGGGGTGTTCATGGTTTAGTTTGGATCGGGTTTTTCCTAAAAAGAAACCAAACCAAGTAAGTCGGTTCTTCAAATATTGGAACCAAACCAAACTAATTAAGTCGATTTTTTATCGGTTTTTCGGTTATCTTATCGGATTTTTTCTTAAATATGAGACATACACTACCAAACATATATTCCTGCGACTACATTTTCAACGTAACACTATCAAACCAATTGCTCTTTGAGAAATCTATCATTTACCAAGTTATATTGATGATAATTGAATCAAATAATGATGAATAGTTTAAGTACTCAATTAAAAATCGATTATTTTTAACATGAAATAAATTCTTGTACTTAGCAAAAGAAGACTACCAGTCAAACTAGAAGGTAAAGGCAAAGAATTAGACTATTAAAATATAACTAGACTAAAAATACAAACGACTAATATGTACCATAGAATATTATAAACTTTATATAAAAATATACATATATATAGGTATAATAACAAATTTAAATAGCTATTTCTATAGTTGGTTTGGTTCGATTTTTTTATAAGTAAAACCAAACCAAATTTGATCGGTTTTTAAAATTCAAAAATCAAAACCAAACCAAACCAAACCTAAATTTTTTTTTTTTTTTTTTGTCGGTTTGCTTCGGTTTAGTTCGATTTTTCGGATTTTTATGAACACCCCTATTCATAGCACTGATAATACTGAACAAGACTACACATAAAGGGTAACAAAAGTTTCATCTTACACAAAAAGGTGAAAAAAATTAAGTAGATGGGTAAATATCATGTGAAGAAGCATATATATATATATATATATATATATATATATATATATATATATATAGTACATAGCCATAAGAAAAAACACAAAGAAATATGCTATTCTAGAATTCCGAACTCATAAAATTTAAATCTTGGACTTATCTCTGACTATAATATTATGACTTACGTCGCAACATATTTACGTGGTTTGTTGGATTTAACAGGCTTACCAAATATGCCACAAACACCACAACCAGATAACTTAGGAGATGGAGGATCAATGGACGGTTCTTTGTAGTTATCTGCAGAACGATAACCAATACGAGGTTTTGGTTCTGACGATGACGAAGATTTTTGTTCTTTTTTCTTGTGTTCTACTTCTTCTTCTTGATCTAATAAGGGGAATTCTTGATTTGAAGATATCAAGGTTAATTTGAGTCAAAAGGATTTGTTCAATCTTGATATACTATAAGAAATTATAAGATATGAAAAGATTGATTAGTTGGGCAATGATGTGATCATAAAATTAATGATATCCCATTTCGTAGTGTTTGAAATTACTTGTTTGCCTTTTCAAATTAGTGAAACTATTTTTTGATGATTTGACATGACTCCGTTATATTGCCAACAATCAAATGATTTAAGTTATATATATTAGCAACATAAAATTTAACTATATGTAGTGACATTATAAATAATTTACATTATCAATGTGTTTTAACTTGTTATAACAAGTAATCCATCTTATTTTTTATGTTACTGATCTATTTCCTATAAACGATTACATATAATTATCTTTTAGATGATTTGATAATATTTTAGATTATTAAAACTCTCAATTTTATTATATGTCCGTAAATGAGAAACTCTAACATATTTCTTACCATTTTTACCAGGTTATCAATTAATCTTCATTGTAGAGATTCACATATAATTCTCTTATAAGGATCGGATTATTACGTTATAAATATTTTTAATGCCGTTGGTATATAGAACTTAACTCAATTATTTTAGGTGCATAATAGGCTCTTAGACAGTCAAAGTTGGGAACATTTGGATTTGGTAATATCATTAAATTAGATAATCTGATTTCAATCTGTGACTCAATCCGACAAGTAGGTTAGATATGAAGGTAGTAAACCAAGATTGAGGAAGCAAAAATTATGGAAGATAGTAAAAATTATATAAAAGTAGCAGCCAGTTGAATAGAAAATCCAATTTCCATGAAAAATATGAGTAAAATAAGATGTCACTAGCAAATATAGTGATTTTTTTATTTTAAATCTTCCAGATTATTTCGATGTGATGATTTGATTATTTGGCAAAAGTCTCAAATATTACGCAAAGTTTTTCCTCTTGCTATTTGTTTTAATCCACGTTTTGGTAACGAGTTAGAAGTTAATGAAGTTTACTATAGTACGGAGTGATTTAATCCGAACGTATTAATATGTCAAGTAACTATTTGAAAAATATAAGATTTTCCAATGAATTAATAACTAAAGTAAAAAATAAATTAATCATTTTTTGATTTCCTATCGGATCAGTACCAGTCTCAGACCCCACTAATCCGGATTTGTGCCGGAAAGTCTTACAATGGGGTAAAACACTCTTCTACCAAATGAAACTTCATTTCCTAGGCTTGAATTCAAGACTTCTAGTTTAGGATGAATTAATGTTTAAACAATATCAACAATAATAATAACAACAACATCAACAACAACAAAAAAAAATAAATCTAATGTAATCCCACAAGTGAAGTTTGGAGAGGGTAATGTGCACACTGACCTTACTCATATCTTGGGAGGTAAAGAGACTGTTTCCAAAATCATCATCACAGTAAAAGGCTATATTCATCTACCTATGCTACTCCATTGCACAATTTCTTCTAGCAAATACTTATGACACATGCATGTACTGGTTGTTTCAAAAATCTTTTGAAGTTTCAAGCACCCCTACAAAAAAATTTACCATGTTCACTTCCATTTAACACTGTCAAAACAAAACTTTGAACCAAGCTACAGTAAAGCTTTTCCAAACCTAGGTTTTCATATTATCCGACAGATATCCTATCAGACATGTTTCATCAAGCTACTAATTGTTTGAGGTCACAAATGAACCCAGCCTCCTTTTGTCTTTGAGAATTTCACTGAGAGGTTTTGGACCTAGAAAATCGTCTCTTTCACTTCCTCCAGATGGCCCTGTTGTCGCAAAAGAATTCCAATCTTCTCTTCCCCTTACCTTTTCTTCTCTACTTTGAGCTAGTGACTTGGGTGCACTAAAGATCTTAGGAACTTCAGTCAATCGCTTCCTAGAAGCCATCCTCCCAGGGGGTTCATTTGCAAAAGGTCGCGACCTGCCCCGTCTCCTCTCCTTGAAATGCTGCTGTCTGTAACTGCTTCCTTGAGATTGTCTCAACTTTTTCGTGTGATTGGCGTCCTCCAGAAGAGTGCCATCGTCAAAGCCGGAGGAGAAAGAAGGATTGCTTTCCACTTTTGAAGCCAGTCTTTGAGGCAACCACCGAGAACCCTGTGGGCGACGCCTATCCCAGCGTTGCTCACGATCATTCAACCTAGACAGGTCTAACCTTCTAGACAAGTGATTTGGAGGATCACTTTCAATGACTCGCCGCTTCTTCAGAAGGTCCCGAAGGTCCACATTGCCTCTGCCACGATAAGCTAGTTCTCTAGGCAACTTTCTTTTATGTGGTACACTCTGTCTTACATGAGCAGGGACAACGATTTCTCTTGCATATTCATTTACTTCATGATTCTCAACATTATTATAATAAGAATTGTCTAGTTCTTCGTCGGACACAATTCTCATGTCTGGATATGCAGGATCATACTCAAGGTTGTCCTCAAAATCATATCCAGCAAACCGCACATCAAGCTCCCTATCTTCCATATCATGCTGCAGTAGGTAACTGTGATCATCTTCGTGACTTAAGCCTTCTACCCTATCATCAACAAGAACATCAAAACCAGGAGACGATTCCAACCACTCCTCTCTCTCCACATTGTCCTCCACTTCTTCGTCTGAGCTCCCGTTGGGGGACAAATTGGATCCTCCTTGGGCAAAGCCTTCAGCAGGGACCAACGAATTTAACCTTACTGCAGTAGCTTCTTCAGAAGGAGATCCTGAAGTCTCACGAGAAGCACTCTCCTCACCAACATTGTTACACATCGAATGAAGATCCACTTTTGACTTGATATATTCATGTGCTGCTGTCTTGGACCCAGTTTCAGAGGAATTAGAGTGCTTCTGTGCTGCTGCCTTAGACCCAGTTTCAGAGGAATTAGAGTGCTTCTGTGCTGATGCAGGACCAGTTTCACTTCCTGCAGATGTCTTTTTCTCAGCTGTTGGTCCATCAGGGACTCCAGATGCTATTTTTGAGGATCTCCATGCCGTTGTACCATCATCAGGTCCATGCAGAAATGAGCATCTTTCACCTTTATTGCAATAGCTATTGAAATAGAAGTAACAGGGAACATTTGTCTTGTTAACAGGCACGGCCGTTTTACTGTGCGGAGGAGCAGATTCAGATGATGTCTCAGCACGGCTCTCCAATGGCTGAGGAAGAACAGGAAAAAATTAACACAATCAAAGAATTAAAAATAACAAGTTCAAGAAGCAATTTTATACAGGTCAGAAACAAGGACATGAAAGATAAGAGAAACATTACTTTAAAGCATCTAATTTCTTGTTAGCTAGGTACTTAAATAACCCAATTAAGTCGTACAAGGCAATGACCAACCAAACGAGAAAACAGATGCAAAAACTTTCACTCGGGAAGATCTAACGACCAGTCTCCAGGTACTTTTTCTTTGTTTTTTGGGGTATGGTAAATCCACCTCCGAAACCGGCCTGCCTAACACTTACCTTTATCCGCTTTGCTTCCTTAATGAGCCGAATTTCCCAATCTCATTCTTGGAGGTGGGTGGTCCCGAAAGGCGAAAACTGCTGTTTTCTTTCTATTCTAGTTCTTCTCTCTATACAGATGCTTTTTATACAAGATTCTTAGTTGGTGAGGAAAGAGAATTAGTTTTGACTAAGCTATCCCCCCTCATCAACCAGTCTCCGGTACTTAACTCATTTATACCCCCAAAAGCCTCTTTTCTGTTCCACCAGAAGAAATAATATGAGCACATCTTAGCGCCTTATATATGCATACAGAATTGGTAACATTCGTTTCTGGCAGAATTGAACGTCAAAATCTTACAGCCAAGGGACAATCAAAAGGAGAAAGAATGTTATATGTTAGTGTTCATATGTATAAACCACTTATTAGAAGTGAGGTAGATTACTGAATTCTCCTGTGACTTGAGAACAATGAAGTCATTTGTGTCAGAGTATCAAGAAGGTAAATCCGTCACCAAGGCATTAAGATTCAGGGGAATGAGGGAGCAGATCCAAAGTTTCTTCAACAGATAGAATTTCGAGGAGTTAAAATTATGCTTCTGAACTGATCATGTTGCAGTCTTTTGTATATTAAAGTACTTGAATCCACTTTGCTAGATCTTAAGCAAGTTTTTGCAGAATTATATTGGTATATTCTCATAGCTTACATACAAGCAAGAATCACTATTGTTTCTTTAAATATTTTACGTATGACATGAGGTTTTGAGAACTTCACATAAGAAAACCGTTTAGCAGAAAGGGCTACAGACTGAAATTCTGATGAGTGTTTGCTGTTCTTTTTCAAAGTAACGTCAGTTTCAAGATACTTGCATAAAACCAATACATGAAAAGGAAATATTAATTTCCATTTAAAATATTTACACAACTCCATCAATTCACCACTCCTGCAAGGGAATTTTTGGGCCCCCACACCCTTGGAAGGAGAAGGGACAGGAAATAAGGGAGTGGCTGGGGAGGAAAAGTAAAAGGATACCAAACAAAACAGGCTACCCCAGTTGGACCGCAAGCACAGTACAGTGAATTAAGTTTGCTGAGAAAGCTTTACAGATATAATTTATAGAGTGACGTTTGACGGCATACGGGAATCAATTTGAAAGAGATATCCAATTCTAGATATATTAACGTCATTTATTAAGATTTAGTTAGAGTATATGGTTTCCAGAACATGAAATGATGAGTCAGAACAAGTAAAGAATACACGAGATGTTGGTGAACACTTAAAACGTTTAGATAATTGCACTGGTTTTTTAGTCAGTTTAGTGATTTGGGCACTTCAAGGACTCTTGAGGTTTCAAATATCGTGCTGATCCTACATAATGTTGCACTGTACTTTTCTCAAAAAGATAGAATTTGGAACTTGAGCTCTAAGCTTGTTAACCCCCCCCCCCCCCCCCCATGGTTGCCATGGATTTGGCCGAACAGGTCTTGAGGAGCCAATAACTTTTAGAGGAGATCTATATTTCTTGACTGCTGATGGTATCTCGTTTACTTGGCTGACATAGGTCTTGAGGAGCCAGTAATTTTTAGCAGAGATCTGTATTTCTTTTTTTCTTATGATAGGAAATGTGCTTCTTCAACAAGAAGATATATTGTTTTCCCAGTCTTTCACGAGAAGGGTACAATGCAACGTTCTTTCGGAGTAGCAAGATATTTGAAACTTCAGAATCCTTGAAATACCAAATAACCGAAATGATAAAAAAACTAGTGAAATTATCTAAAGGTTTAATTGAACCAAAATCTCTTGAATTCTTACTTGTTTAATCATCCTCTTCATATATCTTTTCTTGGAAATCATCTACTCTAACTAACTCTTAAAATAAAATATGACGTTGATATATCTAGAGCTGGATGTTTTCTTTCAAAATGATTTCCCTTACACCATCAAACAACACTCTATCAAGCATACATGTAAAGCTTTCTCTACATCTAACTGTGGTAGCCTACTTTTAGGTCGTGATGGTTCTACCATTCTAGAACTTAGGTAGACCGTAAACAAAGTGTAATTGTCCTACGTGATAGACTAACACTAATATTCTTAAATTTTGAAAGGGGAAATAGTTACGACTTGTCTGAACTCAACACACTATTTTAAGTTGGGGAGAACATTCAAGCCAAAACAAAAGCATAGTTTATTTTGTTGCATGTACGCATTAATAATACGTCATGAATCAGAAAAGATATCAATTTCAAGGCATTGCAGCTTCGTGCTTACCGGATGCCGAAAAGCGCATGTTGGATTAAGACAGCTTCCTGCCAGCCAGTACCAACAGTCCCTGGGGTTGAGCCTAGCTATCTCACTATGTCGATATTCACATTCTATTCCCTGGTTTTAAAAAAATCCATATCAACAAAACCCAGATTCTCAGATACAACACTTGAAATAATGAGCCAACAACGCACACGAAACAAAGATATTCATGTCATGAGTCAAGAATGCACAGGTAACAAAATACAACAATGACAAATGTTCATTGTATTGAGAACTACTACTCTGATTATTGTGATCCCATCATCTCTAAACCATAATTGATTAGACTTGAACTAAAAAGCAAAAATTATATATCAAAAGAACAATTAAAGACAATAACTACTTAAACAAGAAAATGCGCCAATAGAGCAAACTAATGTAGACAGCTAACTGAATTCACGATCACCAACTCAATTTGCTAGAAAATGTTAACAAAACTCTTCAACCCATTGAATTTCCCTTGCATAAACTCACCACTTAAACACTTAAAATTCAAATGTAAAAGAAAATCCAAGAAACCAACGCAATGTAATCATGACAAAAGATACATCAAACAGTGTATAAAGACCCATACACGCAGAGAACACACACACACACACACACACATTTCCATTTTATACATTACTGTTTGCTAGAAACAAAGTTTAAGATATTAATTTAGAGTTTAAATTAGGCCATGTAAAAGGTAATTGCAGGTAATTCAACATAATCAATTCAACATAGTAACCATTGATTGAACCTAGCGTGAATGATAAATAACCTGCTATAAAGTTATATAGAATTTAAATTTTTAAAAAAGCGAAATTCGAAGAAATGCAAATGAAAAAGGAGAAAAACCTTCTTGCAAGTGAGGGGAGAGGCTAAGAAATAGACACAATCAGTGTTGCGCTTTAACAATTCTTCCTCCATTTTCTCTCCCACAAATTGATTGATTATACAAAATGTTCAAATTTCACAGCATTACGTACAATATATAACTCGATGAAATGTGAAATTCTCAACTCTGATTAAAAACAAACCCTCGACAGTGTTCTATATATACACATATACATACATGATACAACTGCATATGGAGAGGTGTAAGGGGTAGGGTCCGGGGGGGGGGTTACAAAAGAGGGGGTGGTGCTTTCGAGTTTATAGAAGCACGCTTGGGGCTTTGTATTAATTTTATGTTATTTTTTGGGTTATGGTCCTTGCATTTTAAGCATGTTTCAGTATGGTATTTTTTTTTTTTTTTTTTTTTGGTTTTTGCATCCGCTAATTAGAATTCGCCTCACATAATGTTAATTAAAGAAAAAAACTCTCCCTACTTGGTGAATAGTATAGTACTTCCTCTGATTTCGTTTTTGTATGTCAGCTTATTAAGAATATAATACATTTATATGATAGATAATTTTAACGTAAATTTTTTTATTATAGCCTTAGTGAGAAAGTTTTTATTCTCGGGCGAATATTATGGTAAATCAAGTTTAAAAAAAAATTACTTTCTTGTTTGAAAATATGTATTTAGTTGAATTGATTACATAAATTGGAATGGTTAAAGTACCTTTCTATTGACATGTTATATTTTTCATTGCACACTTTTCTTTTCCTAATAAAGATTGCTTGTAAGTTAATAAAATTATTCGAGAAATCAATCGGTTAATTACTTACACCAAAATGGCAAGCTAGGTACATTACAGTTGAAAATTAGGTGTGATTGGTTAAATGAATTTTTTTATAGTCGTTTCATTTCATTTAGAGTACTAGGAAAGTTCAACTCAAATTACTCTCTAGTTTTTTTTTTCTTAACCATTTGAATCAAATTACTCTAAGATAATATTGAGCTTATCTTATGCATGTGAAGGGTAACACTTTTCTAGAATTTTTATATAAAATATAAATTTTGTTGATATTATTTTTGTTGACAGTGTTTATGCTAACGAACATTAATATCTAACTCAAAAAATGGGACTTAATTGATTTTATGGATTTAACAAAATAGAAGTGTTGGGCCATCTGCCTATCAATCTTTACCTATTGCTGGGTCGAACTACTCCAACACCAATTCCTTAGATATTGATTGGAAAAGGATATTTACACAAATAGCCGATCATATTACTATTTATTTTTTCTATTCATATACATAGATTATACACATATAACATATATATTATGCATATATTATACATCAACCGGCTACTTTTAGTTTAAACGATTGGGTGAAGACTATTTAGGTTAATTCTTCTTAAAATTGGCCCGTAATAAATTGGACAAATAGGTAGGGATGGCAATGTGACGATGCTGGTTTAAGTCTATGCGGGGCGGTTGTGATGGAACACAATTGCGGGGCAGGGCGAATGCGGTGTGGGTTGAAATAATTTTTTTAAAATTTTAGCGGGTGCGGGCCGATTGCGGGTTTTACTTTTTTTGTACCAGCTCCATTTCTGTTAAATGCACTAACTTTGTGGTTCCACTCAACCACTTTCCATCGACTTTGTCTTTCGACTCTCGTTATCTAAATTTAGCTTCTTCTTTTTTGATTGGTTTTGGCCATTTCAATTTATAATTTTCATAGATAATTAATGTTACTATGTTTCAGTTATTTGTTGTAACTATTTATTTGATTAATAGTTTAATACTTATCCAATATCAGGAAGAAAAAAAAGAAGAAAAATCTGCACAAGTACCCGCACCAACTTGGAGAAGCTAAAGTAATTAATTTACTCAATGACAGTTTGAGTTGCATTGCTGACAGAGTTGATTAATTTTGTAAAAATAAATTCCTTCCTCAGCAAACTATACTTATTGACTATTTGTAAGGTAGTTAATATTCAAAAGCTTGAAGTAAAATCGATCACATCTTCAACTCATTTTACACGACTTGGTTCCTTCAGTGAAGACAGAGAACTCTGGTCATAGATAATTGCAATCGTTATTATATATACTCCTATGAAATTTTGAAGACAATTCAAACAAATTAAAATAGGGACTTGTTCTTGAAATCAAACTCATTAAAAAGAAAAACTACTCCTTAAAAATGAAAACGAAAGAAAAGCATTTTTTTTAACCCCAAAAAAACTTATATACGGGCTGCGGTGTGGGTTTATGCGGTGCGGTGGGGGTTATGAACTGAAAATATTGTTATGCGGTGCGGGTTGAAGTCTTAACGTTAAGACTAAACCCGCCCCGGCCCCATTGTCATCCCTACTAATAGGCTCATTATATTCTTTTCACAAGATGAAGATTAGTCACCTATTACGGGCCAATTTTCCGATCTAATATGGGCCCATGATATTCTGAAGAGTTTAACTTATGGATCTTTACATAAATAGCGTCATATTCATTATTTACTTTTTCTATCTGATGTACATGAATTATACATTGATTATACACAGTTATACACATTTTATACCTGAATTATTTATATATTATACATCCGCCCGCAATTTTATGTTTAAGCAGTTGGGTGAACGGCTATTTAGGTTACTTCTTCAATAAATATCACGAACAGTGTAATTTAACATAATTAGGTCACTCATTATAGGTAACCCTTATAAAAAAAAGAGATTTGTAAGATAAATGACATGCTATAACAAGTAAAGGTAATCTGAAAATGAAAATTTGAGCCCTAAAATCCCAAGATGGAATAGGAAACCTAAAGCAACTAACAATCTCATAATTTACTTGGAAAAAAAAAATGTTCACAAAATTAAGGATCAATGTGGGATTATCCTCCCAAAACACAGATTTTAAATTAAGTAGAAAATTTGAATATAATCGCTAATTCTTTGCAATGGTATTTCATTTTGAAATAGCATGATTACTCTATTGTCATTAAAGAGTAGTAGAATCTTGGATTTGCATATGAAAAAGAGATGAAATATTTAGTGACAACTGATTTAAAGAAAGTTCATATGTGGAGAATTATAATTAACAAGATCATATTTACTCTAAGTTTAACAGATTCTAAAAGGAAATTAGGGAAATTTTAATCTCATAATAACTCTTTTATATGTTTTATTTCCTGACCATGAATTCTTACTCTTTCAATTTCCTGCTAGGAATCACATAATAACATAGATGTTAAATTTCATAATAACTCTTTTTTTATTAATACAAATTTCATATTCCTACAAAGTTTTAGTATGTCACGCACGTTAAAATAATTTAATTTTATGATCAATTTCGTTAAATTCATTTGTATAACATATTGAATTCCTTTAAGGTTCCGGGCAATACTACTCTCAACAATTTAAAGAAAAGAAAAGAAAACTTTCCAAAGGCAGTCTGCCTAAGATAAATACTTATCTACACCGGGTATTTATATATGTCTAACTAAATAATTAACTTGAAGAATCAACAAATTAAAGTAAAAATGTATATCATTTAACCATAGTTAAGTATTAAAAAATGTATATGCAAGTTATATGTCTTGCATTCATTGGTTAGAAAATATATATTATTACCCATAGTTAAGTATTAAAAAATATATATGGAAGATATGTTTCTCATATTCATTGACTTGATGTAAACACCTGATACAAGTAAGTTTTTACCGTGTGACGATTCCTTTGCCTTCGAGTTAGTTGAATAAAAAAGTGCCGTGATGTATGCAGTTGAAGCATATTCCTAATAGATTTATTATTAATCTTTAACAACAAAATAGAATTATTGTTCAACACTTCGATAATATAAAAAAATAAAAAAGTCTGCCTCTTCTTTCTCTATATCTATCCCAGAAATGGAAGGGCAGAGGCTTTTGGTGTCTCCTCTGGTCAAGAATTGTTTACTCAATTAATTCCGTTTACTCATTCTATTCTACAACGTTTAGATAAGAATAAATAAAATATCAATCAAACAAATTCTCTTCAATTATTTTATTAATATTCTTACTATATTTATGCTTTTATCTTTTTGTTCCCTTTTTTGGTATGCCGATAGTGAGAGTAACTAGCAACACATGGATTTGACTTATATCTTTCTGAGAAGTCTGTTTCAATTGGTTTGACAAATACAATATTCTTCAATAATTTGAACTCTTTTCCTGGATTGGAAAAAAGTAGAGAATTTTTTTAGGGAATAGAATCCTAAAACAGAAACTAAAATAGTGATTTAAAGAAAAAAAATGACTTTTTATTGACAAAGATATTTCAAAGTAATTTTATACAAAAAAAGAGCAAAGACATGATTAATAAGAATTGGTTCTGGTTCTCTGGACCCCAGGAGATATTCCATGGAATTGGAACTACTTCACATAACACTTGTCTTCCATAAACAAGGCATATTAATTAATTTTGCATGAAATGTGACCTTTCTAAAATAAAGGATTATTCCAACATGGAAATTTTGTAGTAGACTATGCTAGAGTCAAAATGACGGATTCATGATTTAAACGTGATATTCAATCTTTAATATTTCTATCTCTGAACACATAACACTATTGGAATTACTGGTTAAAAATTTAATCTTTTTGACGTTTTAGTGACTCTTCACATGTATCATTTATGTTCTGCATTGAAAACGAGGGTTCAGAACTCATCAAATATATGGTCCATCCACCTCAGCTTGGGGTTGCTTCTATCACCTAGGGTAGATATTAAGTTGGGCTTCTGCCCTAATAAGGTTGCAAGATTTAGTGTCAGGTTGGTCTAAAACAAGTATGGTTTAGTATATACGTACGTTTTTTTTTAGCGTGTACATATATATAATTCGAGCAGAATGTAGCTACGTAGTGCATTTTTGGAATCTTGTCGCTGGGTGTGTATCGGTTCCTCTGAAAGTAGTGTATTTTTGGAAGATTTGATACGGGTACAATAAAATTTTTGGAGATTCTGATATGGGTACAGTAATATTTTGGAGATTCCAAATAACATAGCTTAAAACTAAGCTTTAACCACGACTGCTCTTCACTTCTAGCTGCCTTATAAATGTTGATTTAGAATTTCTTGGCTCATTCCTGTCTCTTAAATTGCATGAACTTAAGAACTCTATAATGAGATTTTCACTTAGAGTGTGTTTGATATGACAAAAGTCATATTGAAAATATTTTCCTGAAACATGTTTTCCAATATTTGGTTGGTGAATGAGAAATATTTTTTCGATATTTAAGATTAATGATAATATAAGCAAATCAGAGAGTGCTTTGATCAATTTTTTGAATAGTAAAGATTAATAATAAAAATAATAATGTCTTACTGTTAGTTGAAATAAGTAATATGAAGTTTAAAGTTTAGATAGTTGTAACGAAAATTAATGACATCCCTCTAAAAATGAGGGAAGTCTTTTCCCAACATTTGATAGAAATTTTTCCTTATCCGTCGACCAAACACCAGAAAACGACTTTGTTGTACCAAACACATCCTTAGTTTCATTGAAATTATGTGATGGAATAGCTAGCCTGAAAATGTTGCTGATTAATTTGCATGTAAATGGAAATGAGTAGGAGAAAAAGAAAGAAAAGAGAAAAGGTGAAAATGTAGTCTCACTTGGAAAGTAAAGGATCAGGTTCTTATGTGTGTAATAACTGAGACATGATTCTTAAAGGAACTAATTTGGTTCTCTTAGAATAGAACTACTCATAAAGATTCTATGAATCTAATATCTGATCCTTGTGTTATTTCTTTTTTTCTTTTGTTGCTGTTAATTAAGTACATAGACTTAAATAGTGGTCCTAAGTGATATATAAGCCTTTTTCCTTTGAGTCTATCGGAAATAACTCTCTACCTTATGTCTCTCTAGCTTCATAAGGTAGGAGTAATGTCTCCGTACACATTATCCTCCCCAGACCCAAAGACTCGACTTAGGATATTTCACTGGGTTTAATGACTTGGGCTACTGGTGCTTGCACTCAGGTGGCCTCTCACCGGCAGGGGCAGATGCAGTAAGGGCAAAGCTGTGTCACGTGAAGCCGTTTCGCAGTAAATTTTTTGTTAAATGTATATATAAATAATGTACAAAATACCATATAACTACAAAATGCAGTAAGTGTGACACCACTTGTCATCAAACTCTTCTTGGCCAGTTGGTGGATATACAATCCGGCTTTCTTGTATTTTTTATTTTTTGGATCAATTAAGTTATTTTGTTACTTTTTTATTTTTTAAATTATTTTACCTTTTTGTTAGAATTTCTTAAAATAGTTTTATTTTATGAGTGTACTCTATAACATTATTTGGGGTTTCTCAAATAAATATTTTAATTTATAATTCAACTTAAATTTTGATAGATTATCCTAAAGCATCTTTCATACTTTCAAAATCAAGTTTAGAATCTCAAAATTCATCTAACTTGGAAGAAAGGGCCAATGGTTGGAGTAACATCGACAAGGTGAAGGAGTTAATTCAAATTCCTTAAAAATCGACTATGGGAAAAAAATGGCAACTTGAAAATATTATTCAAATAACCATGATGCAATAAGAAGAGCATATCTTCAAACCAGGTCTATCCAACCTTGAAATTATAAATGTGACACCGCTTACAAAAAATCCTGCGTACGTCACTGCTCACCGGGCAGACCATCGGATAAGTAAGCATGTCAAACAAAACCTTGCGCACAGCAGATGATTGCAGTAATGTTTGAAACAAAAAAGAGGAAAATAGTTAGCACTAACGGATATCTCAACTACACATGATATTTGTGTTACTAAATAGTATTAAACTACCTTCTTCTTGGTCTTTGTAACATGTTCATCCTCGTCGTCATCATCTTCTAAGTCAACATGTTTCCTACTCCATTTAGCCAAACAGATGGTGGAGGGGATAATTATCACACACTTGAGCCGAAAACCTACACATCCATTAGATTCCTATGGAAAAATGGAGTAAACATGTTCTAAGATGCTTACTATCAGAAGCCAAAAATGTGGTCCATTACAGCCTATAATCTTTAAAAAGTTCAATAATCAATAACGCTTACACTCCCACTCTCACTCCCCCAATCCAACCCCTGCCTTTTCTAGTACAGGTCACTCAGAATGTTGAACAATGTAAGATCAACTTAAGAGCATGGTTCCTGCTGAAATTTACAATATACAATTTGTGCTTTCATTTACTACAATCAACTTCCCATCATTTGATAATCAAAATTTCTTACATACCAACCTAAAACTTCATCAATTCAACTTAAGACATGAACATCCTCAAGAACCAAACGAGACCAACGAGGAAAGTAGACCAAATGACAAAGAAAGGAGCGTAGGCAAAAAATTTGAGAAAGCCCGTCTTTTCATTTTTTACCAACTTCTTCACAATTAAACACATGGGTTGACCTCATACAAACAAGCTCCAAAATCTGTTTTTTGAACCATATAAATGAATTTAAATGTCTAATAGGATAACAGTTATCTCAATCATTAACAAGAACCTTGTTTGCCAAGAGGCACACAATGTAGGCAAAAGCTAGACAACTTCATTAAAACAGCAAAAACAAAATGATTTGCTAAAACCGGCACGGTCACCTGCTTCAATTTTACTATTTTCATTAACAAGTGCGTATTTATATGCAACAGTCAAAATGTAGCCTAGTTGTTCGATTACAAACCCTCCCAACCCATTATTTCCTCTCTTTTTTCCCCTTAGTAATCAAAAGCCAGCAGCTTCATCATCTTGTGTTCCATTTTTCCCCCACTTATTCAGATATTCTTCTTCTTTATAATGGAAAAAATCCCCGAGGATCAATAGCACACGGTTTGAAACGCTGGCCCTCCTTGTTCAGAGTTGACAATGTGACCTGCAGTTTGCTCCCTTCTGAACAACCATATTTAAGCATATTAAACCTGTACATCCGTCTCATTTCTTTATCCAGCAACATAAAAGATTCTCCGACAAAGCAACAATTTAATACTTGCCATTATACTAGTGCCAGACTTTCAAAAGCTGTATCTGACTAAGAAATATAATGGTTTTAGCTCATATCCGTGTACACAGCGCAAGCAGGGGACAAAAAGTATCATGTATGATTTTAACTCCAAAAACATCCATGCTTTTGGAAAGATGGATATTATTCCTAGTTCCTACTATCAATGTAGGATATTCATCATCAGACTATCCTGCAACTTTTACTAGCTATTCTACATCCATTTATTACCATCAGAAAGCAAAAGGGGAAAGCAAAGGATGATACATGATCACATAGTTTCTAGAGACCACTGACAACAGCATCTTTAACGATGATATGTCCTTGGATTTCAAGTTTCAACCCCAGCAATCTAGAGCAACAAACAGATATTAGCTCTGTAATTATCACATATCAATAGAACACTATTGGAACAAACATTAGCTCTTCGAGTTGAAGTTGTATAAAATATAACTAGTCGGGTTCTAAGCTTTGTCATCTCCATCAACTTCAGAACTAACTTTTGGATCAGCAATTTTGACACTTTCCGGTGCCATGACACGTCCAGTCATAGGATGAACTGGACGAGTGTCCCGTGGACCGCCTTTTTGTCCCATAGCTAGCATAGGTGGAGGAGGTAATACACCTGCTCGGAAAAGAAGACGTTCAACCGGTTCTGACGGCTGTGCACCAACGGATAACCAATATCTGAAGAACCGCAAAGATTAGACAAACAATACATGACTGTGTCATCTTAATAGCTATCTGATGATCAGAGAGTATAAGCATCAACAAGGTCTTACAGCAACTAAAAGCAAAGTCAGAGTATAACCATTTCATTTGAGCCCTATTTTCCTTTTGGACCTTTGCAAGAGTAGCAAAATTAAGAAAGTTCATGAGACAGCAGTACAGTGCTACTGTAATTTCTACAAATTGGAAGAAACAGGTCCTACAAATATCAGCTATAATTTTACTCCCTGCTCGACCCAGCCAAAATGAAGTTTTCGACCAAAATAAAAGGTTTAAAAAAGAGAGATAAACTAACAAGCGTCATTTCTTAATCTGTCTTTATGTGTTGCTGATAATTAGCCTTTCAAAATCGCAGCCACACGCTCCTAATTTCCCAGACAAAGTGTACAAACACATATCAACTTATTGCGTACATCCAGCACACTCAACAAATGAACCATTCTATCATGTTTATGGTCCATGCCCCCAGTGATAGAATAAACAAGAGAGGATCTTTGATTATACAAAATACTTCACTCACATATGTTTCTCTCCATCAGCAGCAGGGCAAGTTCTACATGATTACTGTCAGTTAAAGTACACAGTGCAGCAAACCATTTATTCCCGTCATTATTTGTTAATGGAAAACATCATTCCTAAAACTTAAAAGAACACAAATCCTCTCTGTTGGTAGCAAAAAATTTCACGAACTTCTAAGATAGCAAACTGTTAACGAATTCCCAGATGAGTTAGCATATTGTTCTATCCACTTGTTACACTGTCAACAAAAGGTAGACATTAAAATATCTCATAAGAAAATTATAACCCAAGTACTCATAATTATAAGTTTCTTTTATAAGTAAATAACTTCTTACATGAAACATCTAAGGGGATGCAACAAATATACAACCAAGTATATAAACCACCGCCCACCAGAAAAAAAGTGGCCATTTTACACCACTTCTGATCCCTAACATTAAATATGCTCGCATAGTCAAGTGAATTTTAATTGCACCGTTTTCCTTGTCTCTTCGCCATCATAGTTAACATTGGTCCACAACCTCCTTAGGTCCAGTTGCATCTTCATACAATTACCTGGATAACTCGATTCAAACAGCTTGGTTGCTCCCTCATATATATCTTCAATAGTCGCCCTAAAAATTACCCAAATACTTTAAATTGCTTCCTTGTATATATCAGCATTAGTCACCTTAGAAATTCCCCAAACACTTTAAATTGCTCCATTCAGTCAGACATCCCCTCTTACACACTCACGTCATTGTTAGCAGCTCATGAGAAATTTTTGTACATGTTTTGCTACTGATCCAGGGATTTGATTTCTGTTTCATGCACCTTACAGGAATCTTTTTTGGTCAGCGTATTCAGCCATTTCATATGCGACGATATTCTTTTTGAAGGATTACCGACCAGATGAACAGAAATTTAAAGTTACAAGTTAGCAATTTTTTTTTAAAATTTATTTACCACACCCTTAGGCTAGTTGTCTTTTAAATTTATGTAGTTAGGGATAGTTTGTCTGTAGACTCTCATTTCAAACTTTTGGACTTTGTCAGCTTTTTATCCTTAGCATAAGCCTCATTGCAACAGAGCTAACAAACTCACTTTTGTACTTTTTGCTATCATGCATCTACTTGATGCCATTTATATACCACTTACTTCATCAAAACAAGTTAGCAAAATCTGTTTTACGTGACTACAATGTTATTCTTGATCCTACAGCTATAAACTAGTCTTAACCATTCGCATTCGTAGCCATTAAAAATTTTCAATGATCCTGTAGATCAAACAAGCTTTACCTAACTAGAAAAGCTATACCAATATCGAGCTTCCACATTTTGCATAAGCAGCTGAATTATCATCTTTAAGTAGTCTTACAATGTTCTTTGTCAGACAACAAAAGGTAAAAACACGATACATGAACTGAATATTTATCAATATATGATTGTCTAGTATCTACTATACCCATTAATTTTATCCATCTTATCTGAACTTTAACAAGAGACCAGAAAATGAAAATAAAACATCTCTAAATTATAAATGGAAATCATCATGTTGGGAATCATAACAAAAACAACAACTTCTGGAAATGTACTTACTTCACCCTGTCAAAATTAAGACCCATCCGTTTGCCACCATCTTGACCTGTACAAATGAAAATTGTACAAGATATTCATCAGCACCTCAAAAAAGTATTACTTCCTAATTTTTTTATAAAATACTTTATTTATTTATGAAGTAAGATGTTAACTTGCTAGCATCAAGAAGATGCAATGAGGACAAAAGTGAGACGTTAGCTCCATTACAGCATGTTCCAAACTAAGATCAGGGAGCTAACCAAAAATATAGTAAAATACTACTATATGTCCCCTACCAGCCTAAATCGAATACAGTTCCTTGATAACTCCAAACTCTTAATTCAACATTAACCAACTGAGGTTTCTTGTCAACAAAACCTTTACACTACACAAGGATAAGAACCCAAAATCAATCAGTTAAAGGAATAGAAAATCAAGCTGAAAGATGAGAATTTTCAAAGGGGTTAATCCAAACAAAGTGAAATTACTAACGCTTATTATGAGCTCATAACAAATACAATACGCTCATATGTATCCCTCTTGAGGTTTTGGGAGATAGGGTTTACCTGGAAGAGGATTGTAGTAACCGAGGACTTCCAAGTGTTTGCCATCTCGGGGAGATCTACTATCCGCCGCCATTACTCTGTAAGAAGGTTTGTTTTTGCATCCAAACCTCGACAACCTCAATCTTACCACCATTTTTCTCTGCCTCTTCTTAGCTCCAAATGTGCAGGGTTCCGACTGCTGAGTTTTTTGTAATCAGGGAGAGACTAGGGCTCGTTACTGTATAGATACGTACGCAAGTAAAGATCACTTCACTCACTATTACATACTCCTCGGTCCTAATTTATATATGTGACCTGATTTTCTTTTTAATCTATAAACAAATATATTTTTATGTTTAAAAATAATTAGTAGTCGTGCGGTCAATATTAAAAAATATTAATTAACTTAATTTGTGATCACTGATCAGGCTTGTTTGAACATATTACTCCACATGGTATTGCTTAATAAATTTCAATTGTTATTTTATTTGTCAATATGATATACCCAATAATAAATTCTCTATTAAATTAAAAGGGACTTATATAGTAATTAAATATTTTTTTTATTCTATAATAGAAGATATATTTTAGTACTCTTAAAATATTTAATAATTTTATATTTAATTTTATTGTTTTCAATAATATTGTCTGAATTTTAGTGAATAAATATACTTTTTATTTTTAAAAAAATTAAAAATATTTTTTTTTAAAAAGAACCCTCACCCCATGTTTGAGTAGTTAATTTCTTTGTGTTTTTTCTTTCATCATTTGGGGTTTTTTTTTCTTAAAAAAATTTTGAATCTTCAAATTTGTTGGAGCTTTATCCTAAAATCTGACACTTGTTAAATTTTTATAGTTACACTTGGCATCATTACGAGTGTCACGCCCCGAACCTAGGAGCGAGACAAGCACCCCGTGCCTCACCTAACCTGGCGTACCAAATTGCGACTAAGGGACTCTGAACACATAATGTCATACTTTGGCCATGGGGCCACCTTGCAAGACAATTTGCGAAGCAAAATATAAAACTGAATGGAAACTAGCACTAACTAAATATCAATATAAAGCTAGGCCGACAAGGCCGTCATAGCTACTACAGCTGACAAACCACCAATTTATACAAACCCAACATACTGCACTAACCAACAGGATATGCCTACAAGCCTCTACTGATAGATGTACTGTGATCGGAACAGGGCCCCGACCTACCCATAACATATATACAGATATACATAAGATGTACACAAAACTCTAGTCCTGGCAACTCCGAAAGACGTGGAGCTTACCGATCAGGCGGAACTCGGAAAACACCTACTGAGGAGGTCTACCCGTCTGTCTGTCTGAACCTGCACGCATGAAATGCAGCGCCCCCAAAAAGGGACGTCAGTACGAAATAATGTACCGAGTATGTAAGGCAATAAAATAACTGAAATCTGAAACTGAACTGATAATATGATAACTGAAATTAACTGGGAGTCAAAGATGATCTGGAGATATACTTACCTGCTGATACTGACTCAACTCCTTCAATATAGTAAGTAAAATTATTGTACGGCCTTATAAGGCTCGGTATATATAACTGCTCTGCCATAGTAGGCTCGCTTATAGGCGCTCGGCCATACTAGGCTATGTATCTCGACCATGCTGGGCTCGCTCATAGGCGCTCGGCCACAGTAGGCTCGGTATATAACTTTCCATCTGATCAGAGGTTGCCCAATAGGGTCCTGCCCATCGATTATAGCTCGATGGTAATGAAAATACTGTAATACTGTATATATAGGCTTGCTGCTCTCTTGACTGGAAGAAGACAATACTAAAATTGAATATAGAGTCTCTATAAGGAATAATATTGTAACTTATGAGACTAGAATAGTGTGAATAAATTCATGAATATGAACTTCTCTTTTTGTCTCATTACTAACACATGTAGCTACGAGATCATGCCAAAATGAAGGAAGGCTTAGCCTTAACATACCTTATCACAATCTTTTCAATCACCAAGTTGAACTCACCTCTTCGCACCTTAATCTACAAGAATGATAATAATACTATCGTTAAGTTACGAAAGGTACAACTATCGCACAACGAACGACAAACCTATTTTGTATTAAAACGGGCAGCATCTCCCCTATAATATGCCCTTCCTCCAACTTCAAGATAACACCAACAATACAAGGACAGAACAATAACAACATATATACATCATTTTCCAGCCCTATATACACCATCAAATACTACAAAACAGCCCAACACACCCCAATCTCTTCGTACACAAAATGACCACCGTAGTAGTGTCAAACGACCCGAAAATGTTATGACGAACGACCAGCCAACCACCCTACATTTATATGGTGTTTATAAACCCCCTTCCTCCTCCAAAACTCCACAAAATAGTAATAAAACACGCAGCCCAACAGCAACACAAAACAGTCCACAAAACAGTCCGCTACAAGTGAATAACTCGAACTCACGGCTTCCGATCACCGTCCCGTGAGTTCTTACAAGTATAGAACGACTTACCATGAATTTACAGCAGAAAAAATGGATGAAAAGAGAGCAGTAAACTCACCTTATTTGTTGGATAACTCAGCTCCTATCTTGGTTCTTCAAACTCTAAGTTTTACCTCCAATTGGAACTTGAAAGGGAAAGAAAATCAATTAGGGTTTGTGGGAAATTTTTGGGAGGATTCTTTGCAGAGCATATGTCTGGTTATTATGCTCTATTTTAAGTCTAATATATGAAGAAAATAGGCCCTTAAAAGGCCTCTTTGGACGACCCGAAATGGCCCATTTTTGGGCTTTCATTTAAGCAAGTAGGTGACACACCTACTTGTCACCTAGCAGCTTGCGCAGTATCGCAAATATGCACATATCTCTCTACTCCGATATCGTATTGACAAATGGTTTAATGCGTTGGAAAATAGACTCATAGATCTTTAATTTGATGGGTGGAACACACCATAACTCTAAGTATATTGGGAGAAAATTGCAGTTACATTTAACCCAAAGTTTCAGTAAAACTTATGAATGTAACTTGTGATGACTTTCATCGACTTTTGTTCCACAACTCGCTTGACTTAAAAACATAACACACGGATGTAATACGACTAATATAAATCATAACATAATCTCTTTATCATGTTAATCACCCTAGTCTCACCCCAAAGGTACATGTTATAACATTCCCAACTTGTCGACTTTCGATGAAACATTGTTTTATTTAATTGCTTTAGCTTCTGAACTGTCCAACCCTCTTTGTACTTGTTGTTCATGATCTTCAATATTTATAACCTCAGAGGTAACATGATTAACTTACTTTATATACTTTTAAATATTATCTTATTTTTTTGTCCTACATTAGTTTGCTTACGACGCATTTTTACATACGAAAATATAGGGTGTAACAATCACATTGATGTCCTTCTCTTATTCTATATAGATAGATAGATATAGATAGAATAGGTATTGTCTGAATTTTAATTAATAAAATCTATATTAAATTAAAGGATTTATATAGTTATCGAATAACTTTTTTATTATGTATTTTTTTTTATTATATT
This sequence comes from Nicotiana tomentosiformis, assembly GCF_000390325.3. NCBI lineage: Eukaryota > Viridiplantae > Streptophyta > Magnoliopsida > Solanales > Solanaceae > Nicotiana > Nicotiana tomentosiformis. Next base: position 98,194,174 of record NC_090817.1, on the reverse strand, counting down.
ATCCAATATTTAGTATAATTACATTGTTAATATAAATTATTAGCACATTACTTGCTTAATATTTTTGTTTGCTACTTATTTTTAATATAACAGAAAATATATATTTTATTACTTTTGAAGTATTTTTTTATTATAAATTTTATTATATATTTTTCAATAATATTGTCTGATTTTTAATAAATAAATATACTTTTTATATCAAAAAAGAAAAACGAAAATGATTTAACAAAAAGAATAAAGAAATTAACTAACCTAACCAACCATCAGAAACATTTTTTCTCTTCCCTTGCTCCTTGCACGTTTTGTGTAGTTATTTCTTACACAAAAGTTATCTTCTTCTGGTCCTTATCACCACCCAATGATTACTTATAATTATTGTGTATTTTCTTTATTAGCTTAATCATTATTCCGTGCTACTAAATCGATCCTTTCTTCGGTTTATTTTATAGATTTGTTGGTATTATTTAATTTTGTTGATTCATATATTTTTTAAATAAATAGAGATATGCTTATTTAATCGTGAAAAAAAATATTTCACATGATTGAAATAGTTTCTTAGGACAGTATCTAGCACGACTCAAGTCAATTCGTGTATTTATATTCACAAATAATATTATTACAATATTATTATTATTTTGTCGTGTCATTTTCCTATCGTTTCAACCCCAGCAATCCAGAGCAACAAACACATACTAGCTCTGTAATTATCACATACCAATAGATCGCTGTCGGAATAAAGTTTAGCTATTTGAGGTGAAGTTGTATAAAATATACTTCCTCTATTTTAATTTATGTGAATTTATTTTCTTTTTAGTTCATGGTAAAAAGAATGATCTATTTTCATATTTGAAAATAATTTACCTTTATACAATAATTTATAACCACATAAAATATATGTCCCTCATTTTATACCATAAATTCAAAAATTTTCTCTATTTTCTTAAATTTCGTGTTCAATCAAATAAGTTCACATAGACTAAAACGAAGGGAGTAATTAGTTGGATTCTAAGCTTTGTCATCACCATCAACTTCTGAACCAACTTTTGGATCAGCAATTTTGGCTTTTTCCGGTGCCATGACACGTCCAGTCATAGGATCAACTGGACGAGTGTCTCGTGGACCGCCTTTTTGTCCCATAGCTTGTTAGTAATATATGTTTGAAACTAAAAATTCTGAAAAGCAAGGAAATGTTAAGTCAATAAATAAATCGTAAAATAATTTCGAACTCACAAGTTATTTTTGTATTATTAAGGAATTTAATCCCTTTAATGTTGCCTAAGGTTATGGATTATTTCCTTTCAAGATAAAACGGAAAAATTATTCTATAATACTGGTAATCGAAATTACAGAATTTTAGCGAACTCAACAAACAGAGTAAATCACACTTGACACTTTATTTATTTGAAAAAACAATGCAACAATATAGATATTGATATATAGCTGTATTTGTATAAGTACGGCAGTGTGTGTGTAAAGCAGTGCAATGTGTAACAGCCTATAGAGAGTGGGGTCATTGTGTAATTAGTAAAAGTTAGGCGGTTAAGTGGTTAGTTGGGTATGAGCTGTCAACCACTAACTATTAATATAAACAATCCCTCCCTCTTGTAATATGCTCAATTGAACAGTAATAAATCTTCTTCTTCTCTCTCAATCTTCTCTCACTTGCATGTCATTTACAGTCGAAGATCCAATGGATTCTATCAGTAGAAAAGAGCGGAAAAGTTTTCAGATTTTCCATCTTTGAAAAATAAGGCCAAGCCTCTAAATTTATAGACAAAGAAAGGGTGAGATGAAGAGGTGCCTCTTCTATTTCTCATTCACACCCTTTAGAAAAAAATCCAACATAGCTAGCATAGACGGTGTAGGTAATACACCTGCTCGGAAAAGAAAATGTTCAACCGGTTCTGATGGCTGTGCACCAACCAGGGGCGAATTTAGGGGGACGGAAGGGGGTTCAACCGAATTCCATTTGTCAAAATATTACACTGTATATATAAGACAAAATCTATTTTTTAACTCTATATATTAAGTTTTGAACCTCCTTGACACAACCCAAAAGCATAGGTTAGTGGTCAAGGGGGTTCAAAATCTTTGTAAGATCATAAGCTCAGTTTCCTCTAGCTACAATCGTTTTTTGACACCAATGGATAACCAATGTCTGCAGAATCACAAAGATCAGGTAAGCAATACATGATTGTATGATCCTAAAAGCTATCTGATGATCAGAGAGTATAAGAAACAACAAGGCGAAGGTCTTGCAGCAACTAAAAGCAAAGTCAGAGTACAACCATTTGAGCACTATTTTCCTTTTGGATATTTGCAGGAATAAACTTGAGTGATGGCAATCTCATCCATAGGAAATAGGTAATATCAGCTTCAGGAAGAGTTCGGAACCAAAGTATGGTTCATTTGGACTCAAGAGACACAAATAAATTTTTAAAAAAACTAGGCACTGTTTTATATATAGCACGGTTATTTACCGCGCTATACCTTAACTACAGTTTTGTCCGTTAAGGTATAGCGCAGTGAATAACCGCGCTATATATAAAATGTGGCCCCATCAATAATTCACATGCACTTAACTGACCCACCAATAATTTATATGGGTATAACGTATATTATGCATGCGATATACATCCACTAATTTGTGATGACCCAAAAGGTCATCTTATATTTTAGAACTCGAATCTGCACTCTTAAGCCTTAAAAATCTCATTTTTACCCTCCTCAATTTGTGTGCGCAGTCCGGACAGGTTTTCGGAAAGCTTTTATGTTGAAAACTAATGAAAATAAGAATTTTTAATTTAAAAGTTGATTTTAGTTGATTTCAGTCAATATTTTTGGTAAACGGGCTCAGATCCGTATTTTGACGGTCTCTGTGGGTCCGTATCTAATTATGTGACCTGGGCGTATGCCCGAAATCGAATTTGGAGGTCCCTAACTTGAGTTATAAATTTTTGATGAAAATTAAAAGTTTGAAAATTATTTATTTTTAAGAATTGATTGATATTTGACATTGTTAGTATCGGATCCGTATTTTAGTTTTGGAGCCCGGTACAGGTTCATTATGATATTTAAGACATGTTTGAGAAATTTGGTGAGAAACAGAGTTGATTTGACGTGATTCGGACCTTCGGTTGAGAAAATAGTAATTTTTAAGTGTTCTTGAGGATTTCATTCGATTTGGTGCTAAATTCGTAGTTTTAGGTGTTATTTTGGTTATTTGATCACGCGAGCAAGTTCGTATGATGTTTTTAGACCTGTGAGCATGTTTGGTTTGGAGCCCTGAGGGCTCGGTGAGTTTCGGATAGGTCACGGAATGTTTTGGACTTTGGAAATCTGGTTTTTCGGCAGAGTCTGTGTTGTGGCATGTCCTTCTTCGCGTTTGCGAAGGTACTATCGCGAACGCGAAGGTACTCTCATGAACGCGAAGGCCTGGTCGCGAACGCGAAGTGATGTGGGACTTACCCTTCGCGAACGCAACTGTCTCAACGCGAACATGAAGCATGTGGGGACCTGGGGGTGGTTGGTCGTTGCTTCATCGCGAACGCGAGCCATGTCTCCCGAACGTAAAGGCCAGGGGGGAGTGATCATCGCAAACGCGAGCTGGGTCTCGCGAACGCGAAGGCTTGGCAGCCAGTACCCTTCGCGAATGCGACAGTGCTTTCGCGAACGCGATGAACACTATCGCCCAGCACTTAACAGAATCCAAAAATGGGATTTTAGCCAAAAACTCATTTTTCTCAAAAACCAAACGGTGAGAGGCGATTTTTCAAGAGTCACTTCTTCCCCAAATTGTTGGTAAGTGATTCTAAACCATTTTCTTTCAATTACCCATTATATTTCTTGAATTTTCAACCAAAAATCTAGAGTTTCATGGTAGAATTAGGGGTTATGGTAGAAATTAGGGATTTCGGGAATTTGAGGATTTAGACCTCAATTTGGGGTCGGATTCCAAAATCAATTATATATTCGCGCTCGGGGATAAATGGGTAAAAAGATTTTGGTCCAAACCTCGAGTTTTGACCAATCGGGTCCGGGGTCAATTTTTTAACTTTTTAGAGAAAAAATTGTGAAATTTAATTTATGAAATGTAATTAATTCTTTTAGCATTATTTGATATTATTGAGTCATTCTTGAATAGATACGAGTGGTTTGGAGGTAAATTCCAAGGAAAAAGCTGTGATTGAGAATTAAGTGGCCTTCGGAGTGAGGTAAGTGTTGTGTCTAACTTTGGCTTGAGGGAATAGGTATTGTGTGAGTATTTGCTACGTGTTTTTTTGTTGAATACGATGTATAGTTGAGGTGACGAGCATCTATACGTTGTGGTCGAGTCATAGTATGCGAGTAAAATTCTATTTCTTGCAAATTGTAGTCTTAAGTCTTGTTATCCATGCTTATTGTTGTTGTTGAAATGTTAGGAGACTTGTATCCGGTTCCACCAAGGTCGATAAGATTGTGAATATTGATTTGAGGTCGAGATGTTAAATTGTGAAAGTAATCATTGATGAAATATTAATTTCTTGTGAAACTTCTCTCTATCCGTTGTTATTGATTGTGTGAATTGTGAGGAAGAGTGTAAAGTACGAAGGGTGATACCGTGCATAATTTAATTATATTGTGAGGAAGAGTGTAAAGCACGAAGGGTGATGACGTGTATAATTTAATTATATTGTGAGGAAGAGTGTAAAGCACGGAGGGTGATGCTGTGCATAATTTAATTATATTGTGAGAAAGAGTGTAAAGCACGAAGGGTGATGCCGTGCATGAATTATTTATATTGTGAGGAAGAGAGTAAAAGCACGAAAGGGTGATGTCGTGCAGTTTTTCTTTGCTGTTTTAATTGCTCAATTCGTTTAAGGGATTTTCTGTTTAATTCTGTCTTTTCATTATTCTCACTCTTTATGTTGTATTTCCCCATTGTATGTTCCCTTCTCATTATTTCTGTGTTATTGCTTTATTTACTATTGTTGCCACTAGCATGATTATATTGTTCAGGTTATATGTGGGTGTCTTGTCCTAGCCTCGTCACTACTTCGTCGAGGTTAGGCTCGACACTTACCAATACATGGGGTCGGTTGTGCTGATGCTGCACTCTGTACTTTCTCTGCAAATTTTGATACCGGCTCAGGTTGATCGAGATTTGCTACTGGTCCGCTGTACGGAGACTCAAGGTAGATCTGTCGGCGTTCACAGACCTTGAAGTCCCCGTCTATCTTTTATGTCCTACTGTTTTCTTTTATTCAGACAGTTGTATTTCTTTCAGACTATTACTCGTCGTAAATTCTAGAATGCTCGTGAATGGTGACTCCAGATCCGGGTGGTAGTAGTTAATATAATTTTATGATATTCCGCACTTATTATATTCCATCTTAGTTAATTATTTTTATTTACTGAATGAAAATAAGGAATTGATTAATGATTCTCTAACTTTGGCTTGCCTAGCAAGTGAAATGTTAGGCGCCATCACGGTCCCATCGGTGGGAAATTTCGGGTCGTGACAGTTGGTATAAGAGCACTAGGTTGCTTAGGTCTCACGATTCACGAGCAAGCTTAGTAGAGTCTGGAGGATCGGCACGGAGACGTCTGTGCTTATCTTCTAGAGGCTATGAAGTTTAGGAACAAGTTTCACTTCTTTTCTTCTCTATCGTGCGATTTTGCTTTCTCAATGATGATTGAACTCTTCTACTCTTATTCTCTTGCAGATGGCGAGAACACGTACCGCTTCCTCAGCTGAGCAGCAGCCAGAGCCTCCAGTGACAGCTCCTACGCGGGGTAGAGGTCGAGGCCAAGGCCGTGCCATAGGCCGAGGCAGGGGCAGGGCTCAGCCTAGGGCCCGACCAGGAGCCCCAGTAGTAGAGCCTCGGATAGAGCTTGACGAGGAGGTTCCAGCCCAGACTGTTCTTGCCGGACCAGCTCAGGTTCTGGAGGGGTTCATTGCCACCCCGGTACTTCAGGACGCTTTGGTCCGTTTGGTGGGCCTTATGGAGAGTGTGGCCTAGACGGGCGCATTTCCCATGGCACCAGCAGTCTCTCAGGCTGGAGGAGGAGCCCAGACTCCTACCACTCCCATTTCGGAGTAGATAGGTCCCTAGTATCAGGCTCCAGCAGCTCAGCCAGTCAGATTAATTCAGCCGGTTATTGCGGCGCAGGTCGGAGATGGGCCAACTATGTCTTCTGATGATTTATGGAGATTGGACAGATTTATCAAGCTCTTTCCTGTTCATTTCAGTGGTACTCCTTCAGAGGATCCCCAGGAGTATCTTGACAACTGTCACGAGGTTTTACGAACATGGGTATAGTGGAGACCAATGGGGTCGATTTTGCTGCATTTTAAATGACTGGTTCCGCCAAGAAATGATGGAGAGATTACTTGTTGACCAGACCAGCTGGGTTCGCCTGCTCTTACTTGGGACTAGTTCTCTCAGCTCTTCATAGAGAAATTTATGCCTATCACATTGAGAGAGGAGCATCGCCGTCAGTTTGTGCATCTCCAGCAGGGCAGTATGACTGTTACTCAGTATTAGACCCGTTTTGTGGATTTTGCCCGTCATGCTATTCTTCTGCTTCCCACCGAGAAAGAGAGGGTGAGGAGGTTTATTAATGGATGTGCTCAGCCTATCAGATTGCAGATGGCTAAGGAGACTGGGAGTCAGATTTCTTTTCAGGCGGCTGCTAATGTCGCAGACGAGTCGAACTGGTTCTTACTCAGGGAGGTCAGGGGTCTGACAAGTGACCTCGTCATTCCGGTGAGTTCAGCGATGCCTCATCTAGAGCTAGGGGTACTTTTGGTAGAGGCCATCCTCCCAGGCCGTTTCATTCAGTGCTCCATGCATCCCACAGTGCCTCAGGTGGTCGTGGGTCTCAGATGCATTATTCCGACCAGCTAGCCTGCAGTGCACCACCAGCTCCTATTAGTGCACCTCCACTCCAGAGTTATCAAGGTGGTTATTCAGGTCGACAGGGTCAGTTTCAGGGTCAACAGTCACAACAACTGAAGTTATGCTATACTTGTGGTGATCTGAGGTACATTGCTAGATTTTTCCCTCGAGCAACAGGCAGCTCACAGCATCAGAGTTCTCGTGCCATGGTTCCGGCACCAGTTGCTGCACCACCTGCACAGGCAGCCGGAGGTAGAGGTCAGGCAGCCAGAGGTAGAGGCCAGACTGTTAGAGGTGGAGGTCAGTTTGTTAGAGGTGGAGACCAACCAGCTAGAGGTCGTCCCAGGGATGTAGTTCAGGGTAGTGGGGCCCAGCCCCGATGTTATGCTTTCCCAGCCAGGCATGAGGCTGAGTCATCTGACGCTGTTATCACAGGTATTGTTTCAGTTTGCAGTAGAGATGCTTTAGTTTTATTTGATCCGAGATCTACTTACTCCTATGTGTCATCCTATTTTGCTTCATATTTGGTTGTGCCCCGTGATTCTTTGAGTGCTCCTGTGTATGTGTCCACACCAGTGGGAGATGCTATTATTGTAGATCGTGTTTATCGTTCGTGTATGGTCATTATTAGGAATCTTAAGACTCGTGTAGATCTTCTACTTCTCGACATGGTTGATTTTGATGTCATACTGGGTATGGATTGGCTGTCACCTTATCATGCTATATTAGATTGTCACGCCAAGACAGTGACTTTAGCCTTGCAGGGGTTGCCTAGATTAGAGTGGAGAGGAAATCTTGGCCATTCTTCCAGTAGGGTTATCTCTAATGTGAAGGCTCGGCATATGGTCGAGAAGGGGTGTTTAACTTATTTGGCTTATGTCCGCGATTCTAGTGAGGAGGTTCCTTCCATAGATTCGGTGCCGGTTATTCGTGAGTTTCCAAAGGTATTTCCTGCAGACCTTCCGGGGATGCCACCCGACAGGGATATTGATTTCTGCATTGATTTGGCTCCGGGCACTCAGCCTATTTCCATTCCGCCATATCGCATGGCCCCGCCAGAGTTGAAAGAATTGAAGGAGCATTTGCAAGATTTGCTTGATAAGGGCTTCATTAGACCTAGTGTCTCGCCTTGGGGTGTACCTGTGTTATTTGTGAAGAAGAAAGATGGATCGATGAGGATGTGTATAGATTATCGGCAGTTGAACAAAGCCACCATCAAGAACAAATATCCATTGCCGAGGATTGATGATTTATTTGATCAGCTTCAGGGTGACAAGGTGTTTTCAAAGATTGATTTGAGATCTGGCTACCATCAGTTGAGGATTAGGGCATCCGATATTCCTAAGACAGCTTTTCGGACTCAGTATGGGCATTATGAGTTTCTGGTGATGTTATTTGGGCTGACAAATGCCCCAGCGACATTTATGGATTTGATGAACCGGGTGTTCAAACCCTACCTCGATTCCTTTGTGGTTGTGTTTATTGATGATATCTTGATCTACTTCCCATAGTCGAGATGAGTAAGAGCAGCACCTTCGGGTCGTTCTTCAGACTCTGAAAGGCAGCCAGTTATATGCTAAGTTCTTAAAATGCGAGTATTGGTTGAGTTCAATTGCTTTCTTAGGTCACGTTGTATCAGTAGAGGGTATTCAGGTGGATCCTAAGAAGATTAAGGCAGTTCAAGACTGGCCTAGACCCACATCAGTTATAGAGATCCGTAGTTTCTTGGGTTTGGCGAGCTATTACCGTCGATTTGTAGAGGGGTTTTCATCCATAGCAGCCCCGTTGACTAGATTGACCCAGAAGGGTGCCCCGTTCAGGTGTCCAGACGAGTGTGAAGCGAGCTTTCAGAAGCTCAAGATAGCTTTGACTACGACACCGGTATTGGTGTTACCTACAGGTTCAGGATCTTATACAGTATATTGTGACGCATCTCATATTGGTCTGGGTGCGGTATTGATGCAGGGTGGCAAGGTTATTGCATATGCTTCGCGTCAGCTGAAGGTTCACGAGAAGAATTACCCTGTTCATGATCTAGAGCTGGCAGCCATTATTCACGCACTGAAGATTTGGAGGCACTATCTTTACGGCATGCCATGTGAGGTATTCACTGATCATCGGAGCTTGCAGTATTTGTTCAAGCAGAAGGAACTCAATTTGAGGCATAGAAGGTGGCTAGATCTATTGAAAGACTAAAATATCATCATATTGTATCATCCCGGGAAGGCCAACGTGGTGGCCGACACTTTGAGTAGTAATTCAGTCAGTATGGGTAGCCTTGCATATATTCCAATTGGGGAGAGACCGCTTGCATTGGATGTTCAGGCCTTGGCCAACCAGTTCGTGAGGTTAGATATTTCTGATCCCAGCCGTGTTCTAGCTTGTACAGTTGCTCGGTCTTCTTTATTTGAGCGCATCAGAGATCGACAGGATGACGATCCTTATTTACTTGTCCTTAGAGACACAGTGCAGCACGGGGTGCCAAGCAGGTTACTGTTGGAGATTACGAAGTTTTGAGGATGCAGGGTCGTATTTGTGTGCCTAATGTGGATGAACTTTGTGAGTTAATCCTTGAGAAGTCCCACAGTTCCCGGTATTCTATTCATCCGGGAGCCGCTAAGATGTATCAGGACTTGAGATAGCATTATTGGTGGAGGCGAATGAATAAGGACATAGTTGTCTATGTGGCTCAGTGCCTAAATTGCCAGCAGGTAAAGTGTGAGCATCAGAGACCTAGTGGTTTACTTCAAAGGTTAGATATTCCTGAGTGGAAGTGGGAGCGTATCACTACGGACTTTGTTGTTGGACTCCCACGGACTCAGAGGAAGTTCGATGCAGTTTGGGTCATTGTGGACAGGTTGACTAAGTCAGCGTATTTCATTCCTGTGGAAGTTACCTATTCCTCGGAGCGGTTGGCAGAGATTTATATTCGTGAGATCGTCCGTCTTTACTGTGTGCCCGTGTCTATCATTTCTGATCGAGGTACGTAGTTTACCTCGCACTTTTGGAGGGCAATTCAGCGTGAGTTGGGTACGCAGGTTAAGTTGAGCACAACATTTCATCCTTAGATGGACGGGCAGTCCGATCGTACTATTCAGATCTTGGAAGATATTCTCCGCACCTGTGTTATTGACTTTGGAGGTTCTTGGGATCAGTTTTTGCCGTTAGCGGAGTTTGCCTACAATAACAACTACCAGTCGAGCATTCAGATAGCTCCCTATGAGGCATTATATGGTAGGCGGTGCCGGTCGCTAGTTGGGTGGTTCGAGCCAGGAGAGGCTCGGTTTTTGGGCACAGACTTAGTATAGGATGCCTTGGATAAGGTCAAGATTATTCAGGATTGACTTCGCACAGCTCAGTCCAGGCAGAAGAGTTATGCCGACCGTAGAGTTCGTGATGTTGCATTCATGGTCGGAAAGAGAGTGTTACTTCGGGTATCACCCATGAAGGGTGTAATGAGGTTCGGAAAGAAGGGCAAGTTGAGCCCTAGTTATATCAGACCTTTCGAGATTCTGGAGAGAGTGGGAGATGTGGCTTACAGGCTTGCGTTGCCACCTAGTTTATCAGTTGTTCATCCGGTATTCCATGTATACATGCTTTGAAAGTATCACGGCGATTCATCCCATGTGTTAGATTTCAGCTCTGTCTAGTTGGATAAGGATTTGACTTACGAGGAGGATCCGGTGGCAATTCTAGCCCGGCAAGTTCGCCAGTTGAGATCAAAGAGCTACCCTTCAGTTCAAGTACAGTGGAGAGGTCAACCTATTGAGGCACCTATTTGGGAGTCCGAGTCTGATATGCGGAGTAGATATTCCCACCTTTTCACTAGCCCATGTACTTTTCTATGTCCGTTCGAGGACGAACGATTGTTTTAGAGGTGGAGAATATGATGACCCAAAAGGTCATCTTATGTTTTAGAACTCAAATCTACGCTCTTAAGCCTTAAAATCTCATTTTTACCCTCATTGATTTGCATGCGCAGTCCGGGCAGGTTTTCAGAAAGCTTTTATGTTGAAAACTAATGAAAATAAGAATTTTTGCTTTAAAAGTTGATTTTAGTTGATTTCGGTCAATCATTTTGGTAAACGGGCCCGGATTCGTATTTTGACGGTCCCGGTGGGTCTGTATCGAATTATAGGACCTGGGCGTATGCCCGAAATTGAATTTGGAGGTCCCTAGCTTGAGTTATGAATTTTTTATGAAAATTAAAAGTTTGGAAATTATTTGTGTTTTAAGAATTGATTGATATTTGACATTATTAGTATCGGTCCGTATTTTGGTTTCAGATCCCGGTACAGGTTCATTATGATATTTTAAGATATGTCTGAGAAATTTGGTGAGAAACGGAGTTGATTTGACGTGATTTGGACCTTCGGTTGAGAAAATAGTAATTTTAAGTGTTCTTGAGAATTTCATTCGATTTGGTGCTAAATTCGTAGTTCTAGGTGTTATTTTGGCGATTTGATCGTGCGAGCAAGTTCGTATGATATTTTTAGTCATGTGTGCATGTTTGGTTTGGAGCCCTAAGGGCTCAGGTGAGTTTCGAAGGTACTCTCGCGAACGCGAAGAGTAAACTGGGCAACTGAAGTTTTCTTCTTCGCGAACGCGAAGGCCTGGTCACGAACGCGAAGCGATGGGGGACTTACACTTCACGAACGCGACTGTCTCAACGCGAACACGAATCATGTAGGGACCTGGGGGGTTGTTGGTCGTTGCTTCATCGCGAACGCGAGCCATGTCTCGCGAACGCGAAGGCCATGGGGGAGTGATCATTGCGAACGCGAGCTGGGTCTCACGAACGCGAAGGCTTGGCAGCCAGTACCCTTCGCGAATGCGACAGTGCTCTCGCGAACGCGATGAACACTGTCGCCCAGCACTTAACCGAATCCAAAACGGGATTTTAGCCAAAAACTCATTTTTCTCAAAAACCAAATGGTGAGAGGCGATTTTTCAAGAGTCATTTCTTTCCCAAATTGTTGGTAAGTGATTCTAAACCATTTTATTTGAATTACCCATTACATTTCTTGAATTTTCAACCAAGCATCTAGAGTTTCATGGTAGAATTAGGGGTTAGGGTAGAAACTAGGGATTTTTGAGGAATTTAGGGATTTAGACCTCAATTTGGGGTCGGATTCCAAAACCAATTATATATTCGGGCTCGGGGATGACTGGGTAAAAGGATTTTGGTCCGAACCTCGGATTTTGACCAAGTGAGCCCGGGATCGATTTTTCGACTTTTTAGGGGAAAATTTGTCAAATTTAATTTATGAAATGTAATTAATTTCTTTAGCAATATTTGATATTATTGAGTCATTTTTGAATAGATACGAGTGGTTTGGAGGTAAATTCCAAGGGAAAAGCTGTGATTGAGAATTAAGTGGCCTTCGGAGTGAGATAAGTATTGTGTCTAACTTTGGCTTGAGAGAATATGTATTGTGTGAGTATTTTCTACGTGTTTTGTTGTTGAATACGACGTATAGTTGAGATGACTCTATATGTTGTGGTCGAGTCATAGTATGCGAGTGAAATTCCATTTCTTGCAAATTGTAGTCTTAAATTTTGTTATCCATGCTTATTGTTGTTGTTGAAATGTTGGGAGACTTGTATCCGGTTCCACCAAGGTCGATAAGATTGTGAATATTGATTCGAGGTCGAGATGTTAAATTGTGAAAGTAATCATTGATGAAATATTGATTTCTTGTGAAGCTTCTCTCTATTCGTTGTTATTGATTCTGTGAATTGTGAGGAAGAGTGTAAAGCATGGAGGGTGATGTCGTGCATAATTTATTTATATTGTGAGGAAGAGTGTAAAGCACGAAGGTGATGCCGTGCATGAATTATTTATATTGTGAGGAAGAGAGTAAAAGCACGAAGGGTGATGCCGTGCAGTCTTATTTGTTATTTGGTGAGGTTGAGAGTAAAAGCACGAAAAGTGATGCCGTGCAGTTTTCCTTTGCTGTTTTAATTGCTCAATTCGTTTAAGGGATTTTCTGTTTAATTCTGTCTTTTCATTATTCTCACTCTTTATGTTGTATTTCTCCATTGTATGTTCCCTTCCCATTATTTCTATGTTATTGCTTTATTTACTATTGTTGCCACTAGCATGATTATACTGTTCAGGTTATATGTGGGTGTCTTGTCCTAGCCTCGTTACTACTTCGCCGAGGTTAGGCTCGACACTTACCAGTACATGGGGTCGGTTGTGCTGATGCTACACTCTACACTTTCTGTGCAGATTTTGATACCGGCTCAGGTTGATCGAGATTTGCTACTGGTCCGCTATCCGGAGACTCAAGGTAGATCTGTCGGCATTCACAGACCTTGAAGTCCCTGTCTATCTTTTATGTCATACTGTTTTCTTTTATTCAGACAGTTGTATTTCTTTCAGACTATTACTTGTCGTAAATTCTAGAATGCTCGTGAATGGTGACTCCAGATCTGGGTGGTAGTTGTTAATATAATTTTATGATATTCCGCACTTATTATATTCCATCTTAGTTAATTATTTTTAATTACTGAATGGAAATAAGGAATTGGTTAATGATTCTCTAACGTTGGCTTGCTTAGCAAGTAAAATGTTAGGTGTCATCACGGTTCCGTCGGTGAAAAATTTCGGGTCGTGACATAATTATACCCCCGTACTGGGTTTTTTCATATTTAAGGAGGTTCTAAATTTGGTAAAAATCCATTCAGCATCCTTCAAGTCTTCCGAAATATTTGTTCGTTATGTTATTTTGCATTTTGTCATAATGTCCGAAGAGCAAAAAATTAGGGTTTCATTATATTGGGGGGGAGGGGAGGGGGTGAAGTTGTGGCGGAGAATAACTCAGTACACTATAGTTGTTTTTCACAGTGTCATGTTAAGTTGCCACTTATAATATAGTACGATATATTGGTATCATTGTTATATAAAAAAATGAGTGTGAGCAAACGTGCGATTAATATTAAAGTAACCGGAAGATATCCGTATTCTGTTACTCCGCAAGGGGTTGCTTGTTATGCTGAGTTTAACATCGAAAACGATGGAACTCTGACAGACTTTTTGAGGACTCCGAATGAACACCGGGAACTTCTTGCGATAAAAATATTGGAAATGTACGTCAAGGCGGAAGACGTTCACAATAATGAGGTTCCGCAAAGTAGGGATATCCCTCAATCATCATTGGTTATTTTGGAGCAGTTTTAGCCGAACAAGTTCCGGGTGAAAGAGTTTGGCCTGATCTAAACTTATCTCCACGGGCGAATGAGGACCGATGGCATAATTTCTCCCCAAGTTTACATAATCCACAAGCCGAGTGGTAAACTTCAATTTTCCTTTGTGTTACGATGTATATTTTTATGTATTGTATTTGTATTAACACTCATATATTCCACAGGGGGTACCAGCAAGATATAAATTTTACAAGTTTTGAACCAATGGACAGTTGGAATATGGCTAGTTTTGGTGTGTTGGATATATCATGGTGGTCCATCCGGGAGTCATCACCAACATGATAGTGTGCATCATGGGATATCAACACATTATGATTTGTAAGTGAAGTGATAAAGTTTATATGTAAGGTTTGGATGAATTTGAGAAACTCATTATTTTATTGGTTGTGCTGTGAAAACGAGCAACTTGAAGGTCCTGTCCTTACTCAATTGTCCGAAGATGACATATTTAATCGGGATCTGACATATGCCGAGATTCAAGAAGATAATAGTGATTATGACAACAATGCTGATGAGTCTGGAGATAACACACCCTTCTTTGATGTGGGTGATGATGATGAGGCCGAGAATGATGAACCTGATTTGACGAGGGAGCATGCTCCATCTCCCGTTAGACCAAGAGTGTACGAGTCCCATGTGCCGTTTCATTCAAGGGAGATTCCCTACCTTAATCAGTTGCCAAGTATGCCGGATATGGATGCCATCACAAGGGATCTTGACAAAATTCGGACATCAATATGGGATAAATCTAGAGCAACGGTGCTGTCAAATGGCATGCTTTTTGCTGATAAAGCGCGCCTAAGTAGGGCGGTATGAATATACAACATAAAAGAGTGTCGTGAGATTGTGGTTCATGAGTCATCTTCGGATATATACAAGGTTATTTGTCGTAGAAGGTTTCAAGGTTATAATTGGATGCTGCATGCGAGAAAGTTGAAAACAAATATGTGGATTGTGGGTAAATACATTGGCACCCATAATTGTGAAATAGACTCATTTAGTGGGAATCATTTTAACTTAAATGTTGACTTGATTTCTCTTGTGTAGATTCCACACATTAAAGCGTCCATATGGTACAAGATCAATGAGTGTATAATATCTGTCCACCAGGTATATGGGTGTACCATTACAAAAGAAAGGCATTTCTCGAGCGCAAACGTGCGTTTGAAATTATTCATGATAACTGGGATAAGTCATTTGCATCTCTACCCAAGTACATGGCCGCATTAAAATACTTTAACCCCGAGACTGTTGTTGGATGAAAGCTTGAACGGAGTCAGGGAATATCGAAACACATAATCAGATATATGTTCTAGGCATTTAAACCATCCATTGATGGTTTTGTGCATTGTCGGTCGGTAATATCCATAGACGACACTCATGTCTATGGAAAGTAAGATATCAAGTTATTGATCGTCGTTGCAGTAGATGCTAATGGAAGTATATTTCCCCTAGAATTTGATATTTGTGCCAATGAAAGTCAAGAGACATGGACATTATTTTTGAACCACTTGAAGGAGCACGTTGTCAAACAACGTTTAGGTATTTATCTAATATCTGACCGGCATGGCAGTATTTTAAGTTTTGTACATAATTTACGTGCATGGTAGGAACCGTATGCCTGGAACCGTTAGTGTGTTAGGCACTTGAAGGCCAATTTCCAGAGGGCTTATCCTAACAAGGACTTGCATGATTTAATGTGGATGACTGCAACATATCACCAAGATTGTAGATTCAGGAGGCAAATGGAATTGATCAGGCAGGAAGACCTATAAGCCTATCGTTGGTTGATGCGACATGAGCTTGACAAGTGGACTTTGCATGCAGATGGTGGTAGAAGATGGGGAATTCTGACTACAAACGTGTCAGAGTCTTTCAATGGGTTATTGAAGTCTGCACGTGGATTGCCAGTCACTGCTATGGTGCGGATGCCATTCATGAAGATGGCGGAGAGGTTTGTTGAAAGGTCTATAGGTGCATCGTCATTGATGGAAATGGGTGTTGAATTTATGCCACAACCAATGAAACGATTTGAGAAATATAGGAAGCGAGCACAATGGCATTCATTTTTGTAGTATTGCAGCTAGCAAAATATTTTTGAAGTTCGCACTGGTCTGCGTCACAACTGTGGGAATAATACACACACCGTCAATGAAGTCAGAAGATTATACTCCTGTGGAAAATGGTCAATCTATCACTTGCCATGCTCACATGCCATTAAGTGCTTTCAACATACAGGTTTCGCGGTAATGAGGTACGTTGATAAAGAATGTAGTGTTGCTCCATACTTAAACACATATAGTGGACAGTTGCAGGTTGGTAAGAAAAAGAAGGAATACACAATTAGAATATGATACTATTGCATTAAAAAACAAAAAAAATACATTGTTGGAACTCAATATATTGGCTAAATAAATAATTTTGTAATGACCCAACCGGTCGTTTTGAGCATTTGCATTCCATTCAGTTATTTGAAGTCTTGAGCAACATCGTATGATTTATTATGACTTGTGTGAATTGTCGGTTTTGGTTTTTAGATCATTCAGAATTGATTTGGAACAATGATTCTCAACTAAGAATCTATAAGATGGAAAATTTGACCAAGTTTGACTTTTTGAGTATTTGATCCCCGATCGGAGTTTTGATGGTTCCGTTAAGTATGGATGGTGATTTTGGACTTGGGAGTATGCCCAGATTCACATTTGGATATTACTAGAAGGTTTTGGCACATTTGGACAAAAATTGGAAAGTTGAAGGTTTGGAAGGTTGAGAGGTTTGACCGGGAGTTGACTTTGTTGATATCAGGTTTGTATTTTAATTTCGGGAGTTGTTATAACTCCGTTGCGTCATTTGGAACTTGCATGCAAAATTTGACGTCATTCCGGGTTGATTTGATATGATTCGGCGCGAGTTGTAGAAGTTGAAAGTCCTATGTTCACTTGGTTTGATTTGAGGTGCGATTCACAGTTTTTGACATTGTTTGATGTGATTTGAGGACTCGATCGGGTCCGCATTATGTTATGGAATGTGTTGGTATGTTTCGATGGGGTCCCGGGGTCCCCGGGTGTGTTTTGGATGGGCTTCGGGCAAGAGGCCATCAATGAACATCCTAATCCTCTCCCTATCAGTGGGAACCAACCAAACTGTGTGATGAGCCAACTCAGAAAACCTCATCTCGTACTGCCTCACAGACATGCCCTCCAAAGGTAACTGCTCAAACTATTTGGGCAGCTCCTCCTTGCGAGACTACGACACGAACTTCTCCAAGAAGAGAATGGAGAACTCCTGCCATGTAAGTGGTGATGCATCGACAGACCTGCGCCTCTTATAAGCCTCCCACCATCTGAAGGCAGCCCCAGTGAACTGAAAAGTAGTGAACGAGACCCCACTAGTCTCCAAAATACCAGTCGTGCGAAGAATCTGCTGGCACTTATCTAAGAAATTCTGAGCATCCTCTGACTCAGCACCGTTAAATGATGGAGGTCAAAGCTTTCCAAATCTCTCAAGTCTCCTTTTCTCATTATCAGCCATAATGGGGACCACCTAGGCCTGAGCAGCTACAACCGGTTGGGCTGGTAGTACCCCCAGTGTCTGAAGTCCCTGCATCACCAGCTTTGGAGTACGATCGGCGGGGGTATGAGTACCTCCCCCGACCTGAGAAGTGGCTGGTGCGGCCTAAGCCAAATGAGCAAGGCCAGTGCAAACGGTAAATAACTGGGCCAACGCCTCCTGAAGACCTGGAATCACAATCCAAATCAATCCTCTAATAGGCCCTTCCCGCATGAACCAACCTCCGAACAACTCAAATCTAGCCAAACAACTTAATATCATCAATAAAAGCCATAGAAAATGATTCCAAATAATAAATCTAAGATCTTTAACCAAAATTAAAAAGTCAACCCAAAAATTCAACCACGGGACCGCACCTCCGAATCCAACCAAACACGTAAATTTCGAATACCCATTTCGATACGAGTTCAAATATATGTGTTTCATCCAAATCCGACCTCAAATCGACCCTCAAATCATCATTTTGTGCTTTAGAAATATTTTTACTAAAATTCTCAATTGTTTCACTTTATTTCACAAATTAAATGCTAAAATCAAGGTTAGAATCATGAATAATGAACAAATTCGAGTCAAAAATACTTACCCCAATCCAAATCGTAAAAATTCCCTAAAAATCACCCAAATCTGAGATCCACAACTCAAAATATGTTAAAACCCTCAAAAATAAAATACTTATGGTCTGCCTAGGCATACCCTTTGCAATCGCAGGACCAACTTCGCAATCGCGAAGCATAACCAACATTGCCCCAGAAAAAGGCCTACATGAACGCGAGACACGGGCCCTGAAAAAAATACACAACAACCCTGAGCATACGCGAATACGATCCTCTTGTGATCGCAAAGGCTAAAATGCTTGACACCCTAACAGGCCTCCCTTCTACACGAATGCATATTCCCTCAAGCAATCGCGAAGGTTAATGCCTCCCAATGGAGCATTATTGACCATCAGAACCATTTAAAATAGTGTGTAACAATGATTATGTGCGTCAATGGCAAGTGCAAAAAAGAACGCGTATATGGAACCAAATGGATATTGGTGATATCGTTTATGCGCGTAAATATGGCATATGTTCCCAAATAGGACACGACCGCCGTAAATGTCCTTCAGCTACTTTGGGAAGCGGTCGTAATTCAGCACTAGGTGGCAGTTCATCTAATGTGCTCAATTATCAAGGATAAACGTAGTGTTTTATTCCTATAATTTTGTTGTACTAAAGTTATGTAAATGTTCAGGTTGCTAAATGTATGAAATATAATTATGTTTCCAATGAGGTTAAATCTAATTGTTATTTAGAATTAAAGATTCAATACAACAGTTTAACATACAACCCAAGGAAAAAAAAAATTCATTCGCCATTATCGTCGCTGTCTGGCACTATTTCGTTGTCACCGTCTTCATCTTCTTCGTCAACATCTTGTACGCACCCTTCGGGACCAAGGGCATCGTAATCTAGGCCCCAGTTGACACACATTTCTCGTATTTCATCGCTATCATCAATAAGACCACTTGCTTGATTTCTACAATAATATGGGACTCCTACGTCCAACGTCTGTGGTAGAAACTTAGGTAGTCCCTCCCACTCGACAACTATTGGCAAAACAGGATACTCGCCGATGGGTAGATGAAATGTGTGCGTCTCCAGTTGCCACCGCTCTATCATAGCCGTGATCAACGCCCAGTCGAACTGCAACCGACCGATCTCTATGATCCTATAGAAACCCATATCCTGAAGGCGTCTAACTATACGAGGATGAAGTGAGTGGGCCTTAATGAACTCCCACATATCGTCTATACGTCTGGGGCGGAATGTTTGGGACAAACACTGCCCAACCCATATGTATGAAGACCTATGGTTGATGTGTAGCAACAATAGCTCTATAGATGTAGGTCCGAGATGCATAGGAGGAACCTCCATGACGATGTTTGTAAATTTAACAATATTAATTAAAGTATTTTTCTTTTTAATTGCTTAACATCTTTAAATATATTACTTTATATTAATATTTAATCGATATTTTTACTATATTGTTACTTAGGTTGATACATTTTCTATATTATAATTTTATATGTTAGTTTCTTATTTTATATGTTAGTTTATTATTTTATATGTTTCTTTCTTATTCACCTATTTTTGGGTATAATAGAATTAAATAATTAATTTTTATATGAATACATGATTTAATTAATAAATATTCATATACAAATAATTAGTTTGACAAATATTGTTATTTTCTTACATTTGTTGACTAGTATTCGAGAGACTTTGTGTTTGAACTATCATCAATAATTACAAAGATACTACTCTAAAGGGTACTACATTGTACTACGCTAACGGGCACTACATTATAATTACGGGCAATACATTAAAATTACGGGCACACCATAACACTAAAGGGAACTAAATAACATTAATTATTCATAAAATAATAATTTATCTATTTTACTAATCTTTTAGCACATAAATAATCTAATCCAGATAAAAAAATAACAAATTAATTTAATCACAAAACAATCACGACAATACATATACCACGGTAAAAAATAACTAATAAATATTTTTTATAACAACTAATAACATTAATTATTCATAAAATAATAATTTTTCTATTTTACTAATTTTTTTAGCACAATAATAATCTAATCCGGATAAAAAATAACAAATTAATTAAATCGCAAAACAATCACGAAAGAACATATATCACAGTAAAAAATAACTAATAGGCATTTTTAATACATGAGTTTTAACAAAAAATAAGTCAGAATACCTCGATTTTAAATTTTTTAAAAGATGAAGATTTGATGATTTAGGGGCCAAAACGAGCAATCTACTACACGATAACGCCTTAGATCCGATGTTAGCTTGCTACAATACCGAAAATCTACACTATTTGTGGGACAGATGGGCTCCAATAGAGTTTTTTGGCGTTAAAAATGGGGGGGGGGGGGGAGGGGGGGGGGGCTGCTGGTTCGCGTCTGGTTGGGGAAGGAGAAGGCACGATTTTTTATACAGGTATAGCGCGTATATATAAGACGCTATATTATAGCGCCTCATATATGTAGCGCCTCATAAATGCGCACTATACCTTTATAGTTCAAATATAGCGCGGTTAGTCACCGCGCTATACCTTAACGGATAAAACTGTCGTTAAAGTATAGCGCGATGAATAACCGCGCTATATATAAAATGGTACCCAGTTATTTTTTTAACCTATTTGTATCTCTTGAGTCCAAAAAGATTACATTTAGGTTTCGGACTTCTTCAGGAATAATGTTAGTTATGCTCCTGTCTACTACGAGTCAATAAGCAACAGTGATAAAGCACTCCTTTCCTTTCCTACAGTACTAGGGACCATCTTTTTCCTGACTGGCTAAAAGGTCACCTTATTTGAATATATATTGAGCATTTTACAAGAAATTGCTTTATTTTAAAGCCTATCCTAAAACAATAATCAACTAAACCCTTTGTAGGTTTCACGAGAAACAGTAGCAAAAATAAGAGAGTTTATAAAACAGCAACTGAATCAGCCCCAACCCAGTAAAGATAGCAACAAGGATGTTACAAAAATAACTATTGGGCCGAGAACAAGCAATTGGGCCAGGTTAATATGAGATTCCGATTGAGAAGTGGCCTAAGAATTGAACGGTTAAAAGGTATGATTAGTCTGCCCTCCTCGTCTCCCTTTCTCTGAGTCTAAGTTCTCACCCCCTTCTTATCTCTATCCTTAGCTACTTCTGTGTTCCGGTATTTCTCATTGTAATTCAGTAGTTTGAGTGTTTGAATACAGAATAACAATTCGAATCTGTAAATATTGATATAGTAAGGAGTTTGACTATTTGTTACATCGGTGCTTTCATCGATGGTACTTCAATGGACTAAGTGATACTAGATCGTTTTAGTACCGGCGACGCAACGGGATGGATTTATCGAGCCGAGCGGTACTTCCACTTCCTTGGCTTCTCCGAGGAGTATTGGATACCTCTTCCTTACTTCTACCTTGAAGGTGCTGCCCTTGTTTGGTTCGATTGGCTATATGGAAACAAACAATTCTATGATTGGAACTATTCTATGATTGGAACCATTTCAAGGAGAAGCTGAAGTTGCATTTTCGGGCACAGAACTTCACAAGTTTGGTACGTATGGCAGAGAGCCAGAAACCCAGGCGTGTCATGTTCCTTCTATGAGCACCGTTCCCATCTCAATTGCATTTGCTGTTGCATCTGATTTGGATGCTCGACATTCTGAGGCGGACCAAATGTTCGATAAAAATCCACACGGAGAACAACCACACTCACAAACTGACTCGTCCAGCGATGCCAAGGAATTATTAAATGAATGTATTCATCATGGAGAGGATGGTGAATTTCAAGTGCCGGCAACGTCAATTCTTGCAGAATCATTGTTCAACACAAGAAACGATCCTAAGGCCGATGATGCGTACTCGAATGAACACTTCATTGCCCCACCGACAGTGGTTGATTTAGTAGCTGATAAATCAGCAGGGCTCCCTTTCCAGGCTACTCAGATGCTTGGAGGAAATACTGGAAGCGTTGAAATTGATTTTTTGGATACTATACAACCGAAGGAATCGGCTGACAACGACGGTGAACGGCTCATAATATTGCGGGCATCGTGTTTGATAAGAGTCTAGAGCTAAAAGCGACCAAGCTGCAATGCCAATTTGTAAGTGTGGCGCTTCTTGAGACCGCAAAATATGTTTCCGCCGAGATTTTATCTGCTCACTTTGACGAACCAACGGGGAATGAGGCAATGACTTCACTTCTCATCCATACAACAGTAGCTGATGAAGATGACAAGATTGTCGAGTTTTTCCCTTACCTATTCAAACAACCCTCTTTAACCTTGGTGTTGGATGATTTTAGGGATCTCGCAGTGAACTTGAAATATGTCTTACACACTTGCAATTGGTTTGACACTGGGCAGCATGCTTCAAATGAAGTTGTTTCAACATTATTGACTGCAAAACGACGAATGGGCTGTCACTTGTATTCAGCACATCGCAAGGGTGCAAGGGATAATGGGCTACCGATTTGTATTTATGTGGACAGTTGTTTCGCTATTGGGCAGGTTTTATGGGCTTGCTTTAATATGGTAGAGCTGTGTGTGTCTTCGTTACTCAGACAAGTCCAGCTTATTGGTTACCCTCATGGCTTTCAAGTTCTTTATGTTGTAGCTGCGTCAAGCTGATGCAAACTGGTCTCATGGCGTGTTGATCTCATAAACTCTTTACCGCCGCAGCACTTCCCGATAAAGTTTAACGGTTGTAAAAGATTTATAACATCACACCTTTCGCTATTACTTCTAGCAAGCGACGAAATGGTTGATTCAACTCCTGCTCGCAATGAGAGGACTGGCGTCATTGATCCTGGTGCTAAAGTCTTTGTAGTAAGCATCCGCGCAGCTGCAGCAGATCTTTGTCTGTGGGATCCAGGAATAAGTTTCAAGTCCAAGTCTCTAACCGGTTATACAGTGAATGGGGACCCATTGCTATTGATGGGATCTATTGGCATATTTTTCTTCTTTCCATATGCTACCTCTATGACTCAAGTGTGGGATTCCGGACAACAATGGTTGCATAATTATTATTGGACTTGCTATTTTACTGGGCCAACAACTAACTTTAGTGCTGATGCATTAGCCATTTCTCCACATCTTGGTGTTGTTTTAGATACTACTAGCAAAGTTCACAGAGAAGGAACTGCACAAGTCCTTCAAGGTGTTATAGTTGGGCAAACTGGGGTAAATCTGAGAGCCCAAGTTACTTTTGCATTGATTGTAGTCTTCGATCCTAGAGGAGGCCCTTTGGATGCACCAATTCTTGAAGACAGAGAAGGTGTTATTGAGGCAATCTTGAAAGCCATAGCTTATCTGTCTATAAACATTGTACCTCTCTCTGTTGATAATTTTGATTTTCGCCAATTGAAAGCAACTATTCACGACTTAACCAAGTCAGAGTATGGCTTGTCACTTTATGGAGTTTATTTCCACATTGAGTCACATTGCGCAGATAGCATTAGAGTTAATGGTGCATTCCTTTTTGAGTCACATTCTACGGATAACATTAAAGTTACTGGTGCACCAGGTGAGTTGCGGAGAAAAATGAAAGGGAATAGCAATATTGACTTCACTGCTTGTGTACTTGAAACTCTAGAGCTTCAACTTGAAGTTAAGGGTGTAGTTGAGTCTATAGTGGAGCATTTCAGCACTTTCAGTAGGAAATCCAACAGACAACTAATTACAATTGACCTAAGGATTGTGATACCGGAGAATAAGGGTTGCCAAGGAAATTGTGCTTCTAGATCAAAAGAGTTGCTATGGTCCACAAGATACAGCTATGTACTTCAGATATATTGGTTTCACCAAGGATACATCTGCATTGATTATGTTGAAAGCTATGAGGGATATTGAACAGTCCGCATATGATAGTGCAAAGTCGCTGTGGCCTTCGTTGAGCAAAATCGTCATACCTAGCCTTGAAATCTCTGAAGCCTTACCATTTGTTGCTTTGCTGGAGGTGCTAGTGGCACAACTTGCCCTTATTATGGAGGGAGTTCTTGTTTTCCTTTCTACTTGTGATAGAGATGAGCTCGCCACTGCAACATACATACCAAGGTTTGTGCTAGTCATTGATGTCACTTCGGTGAACATCATTACCCGCACTATTGTTGCTAGCACATATGGGACTGCTAGTTTCATCTATATATGCAAGTCAAGTTGCCAACTAGTGGCCTTTCCTTGGCCTTTACACATATGGCCTTTTGTTGAAGGATTTCTTGACTCGAACCTTGAGGACAAAGTTCTTATTGAGGACGGGGGTATTGTTATGAATCAGCCCCAACCCAGTAAGGATAGCAACAAGGATGTTACAAAAATAGCTATTGGGCTGAGAAGAGCTATTGGGCCGAGAACCAGCAATTGAGCCAGGTTAATATGGGATCTGGGTTGAGTAGTGGCCTAAGAACTGAACGGTTAAAAGGGTATGATTAGTGATATTGGGAGTATGCATATTGTTAAGAAAAGTGTTTGCTCTCCTCGTCTCCCTTTCTCCGAGTCTAAGTTCTCACCCCCTTCTTATCTCTATCGTTAGCTACTTCTGTGTTCCGGTATTTCTCATTGTAATTCAGTAGTTTGAGTGTTGAATAACAATTCGAATCTGCAATTGAGTTTGCCTATTTGTTGCACAACACCACGCTACTGTAATTTCTACAATAAGAAACAGGTCGCTCTACCCAGCCAAAATGAAATCCTGGAGTAAAATAAATAAACGGGTTAAAAAGGAGATACAAACTCAGTAACAAGTATCATTTCTTAATATGTCTTTATGTGTTGCTGATAATTAGCCTATCAAAATCACAGCTACACTCCAAATTCCCCCAACGTAACCAAGTCCACATACACATATTAACTTATTGCTTACACACAGCACACTGAACAAATGAACCATAGCATCATGTTTATAGATCCATGTCCACAGTAACAGAACAATCAAGAGAAGATCTTTGATTATACCAAACACAACACTCTCTTATGTTTCACTCTATCTGCAGCCAAGCAAGTTCTAAATGATTATGGCAGTCAAAGTACACAGTGCAGCAGCAGAGAACCATTTATTCTCGTCATTATTTATGAATGGACAACATCATTCTTAAAACTTAGCACTCAACTAGGCATTTAAATATCTCATTAAAAAATTATATCCCCAAGTATTCATAATTATAATTTTCTTTTATAAGTAAATAACTTGTCATATGAAGCATCTAACGGAATGAAACGCATATACAACTAAGTACACAAAATCCAAAACCCCAAAAAGAAGTGGCCGTTTAACAGTGGCATAATGCTTCTTATCACCAAAATTAAATATGCTCGTATAGTCAAATGTATCTCAATCGCGTCATTTTCCAAGTTTTTTGACATAATAGTTTACATTGGTCCACCACCTCAGCTCCAGCTGCATCTTTTCTATACAATTTCCTCAGTATCTCAATTCAAACAGCTTGGTTGCTTCCTCATATATATCCGCTAAGTTGCTCGGACTCGGGTGCGGGAATCCAATACGGGCACGGATCCGAGTGTCGGATTCAGCAAAATCTAAATTTTAAGATTCGGGGTACGGATCCAGGTATGGATACAAGTGCGGGGATTCGGCTAAAAAAATTCAAAATTATAAAAAATAGAGCTATAAGTCCGAACTACAATATTGAAGGTATGCCGTTTCGCATGTCTTAAATCTGTTTTATTTTTAATTTTGAGAAATCAAAATCTCAATTTCCTCCCAAATTTGTCGATGGACTCAGGTCAAAGCATCCGAAGTTAGTTGACCGAATCCGGGACATATCCCGCTCCCGTCTCGTCCCGTGTCGAGACGGGTGCGGCTCCAAAAATGAAGAGTCCGCACAACTTAGTATATCTGCAATAATCAACCTAGAAATTACCCAAACACCTTAAATTTCTTCTCATATATATCTTCAATAGCTACCTTAGAAACTCCCCAAACACTTCCAATTGTTGCACTCAGTCAGATCCCTGCCCACGCTTGCTCATTCTTTAAATGAGAATTTTTTGTTCATGTTCTGTTTCTGCTTCTTGTGTCTATTCCCGCCTCGCCCCGGCCCGGCCCACTTAAATCTAAATGGGATGGACCCATGTTAAACGATACACGGAATGGCCATTTCGTCCCGTTTATCCCGTTCCGTTCCGTCCCGCGTGTCCCGTCTATCCCGCCTGTTTTTTTATTTTTTTATTTTTTGAAATATAGTCGTTGGGCAAAGGCCTCCATTACAAATTTAGCCGTTCCCAATGGCCATAAACGGCTATAAACGGCCATATTTGGCCCCCACCCCCCCAAAACACCCCTACTCCAAACTTTTAATATAATCTCTAAGTTTATTAAATTACACTTTGGCCCTATTTTAAACTATACCCCATCCGTCTTCATTTTTTCCCACAAAAATCAATCACTCTCTCTCAAATCTCTTACATTTTATCTATATTATTCTCTCAATTTTCTCACAATCAAGTGATCAACTAAGTTTCAAGTATTTGGGCAAATTTTTGGAGTAACTTTCAAGCTTCAAATTAATTCGTCAAGTATTTGGAGGAATTTCTTGGGCAATTTCTTCAAGTTTTAATATTTAATTACGGTGCACTCGTTCTATCTCCTAATTTTAATATATAATTTTTGTGTATCATTTTAATGCTTAATTTTTGTGTTTACTTTACGTGTTCTATTTTCGTATTTCATTTGTGTGTTTAATTTTTGTGTTAACTTTTTAAATTTAATTTCGTATTTAAATTATGGCACCTAAAAATGTATTTGGCCTATTTAAAAAAGTAGTAAAGGTGATAGTAGTAGTAATCCTAATCCTAGTCCTAGTCCTAATCCTAATCATTCACCTAGAATTAAAAAACATATAGATGAAATGACTCATGTTGATGAAACTTCATTTTTCCAACCCCCGCATGTTATACTATTAATTTCGGAGAACAACTAGATCATGAAACTTTACAAAGACAATTTGACAATGATATTTTTATTGAGGACGAAGAAAATGAGGATGAAGAAAATGAGGAAGAAGAATTAGATGGAACACCCACTAGTCACGCAACACAAGTTCCAACTCAGAGTTAATCTCGGTCTGGAGCTATACCCCCTGTACCTTCTGTAAGGGGTAAGCCTAAGGGTGAACATGCCAAAACATCACTTGTATGAAATTTTTTTAAGCATGATAAAGTCAATCAACGTGCTATATGTGAAAAATATAAGCAACGATTTGTACACAAGACTAGTGGTGGGACGAGGGTTTAGCGAGGCACTTACTTAAGGAGCACAATTCTTTATAGATGCAAGCTCAAATAGAAGCCGGAAAAATTACAGATCCTAGCACCGGTACTGGCGCTCCTAGTGGATCTGGCGGGGGTTCTAACTTTTCACAACAACAGCTTGACCCTACTTGCTTCTGGTACTATTTTACGCCCCTATAACAAAGATAGAGATAAGTTACAATGAAACTATATAGGAGCTTACAAATATTAGTATGATAATTTGTTATTGGCTACTAAGAGGCCTAGTTCAAACATAACCCTTTCTAGAAGGCGGCTGCGTAGATTAAGTGCTCTTCAAAAGAATTATATTTGTATGTGAAATTTGAAAGTTCTATTAATAAAATAAAAGGCTCTAAGACTTGAATTTTTTTATGAATTGTCTTACACTTTTACTTAGTTATTTAATGGCTTGAAATTATATTAAATAAATTATAACTCTATTATAATTACTAAAATATTTCATTACAAGTCTTTTGTTTTAATATTTTATAAATCTTTACTTAGTTTTCTAATTTTTTTATAATTTATTAAGTTTTAAGTTTATTAAATAAGTCAAAAAACTAGCCGTTGCAAAATTTAAAAACTTAGTCATTGTCAAAAAACTAGCCGTTGCCAAACTTAATGCTTAAATATTATTTTTTTTTTAAAAAACAGCCCACTTAAGGCCCGCGAAACCGTCCCATCCCGTTTGTTAGCGGGGTGGGATAGGCCTACCGTTTCGTCTCGTTTATCCCGTCCCGTTTAGGCCCGTCCCACCACCGTCCCGGCTAAATTTCGTCCCGTCCCGTTTATTCGGTCTCGTTGGACAGCCTTACTTGTATCAAACAGGAATCTGCTTTGTCCATCGTATTCAGCGAGTTCATATGCGACTATATTCTTTTTGAAGGACTACGGACCAGATGAACAGAAAATTTAAGATAACAAATTAGCAAAATCTGTTTTACGTGACTACAATGTTATTCTTGATTGTACAGCTATAAACTAGTCTTGACCATTCGCATTCATAGCCATTAAAAATTTTCAAATTCTGTATATCAAACAAGCTTTACCAAAATTGCAAAGCTACCAATGTTGAGCTCCCACAGTTTGCATAAGCAACTAAAGTATTAGCTTCAAATAGTCATATTGCTTTCTAGAAGTCTTACGGTATTCTTTGTCAGACAACAAAAAGTAAAAGCACGATATATGAACCGAATATTTATCAATTTATGATTGTCTAGTTTTCACTCAACCCATTAATCATCTATCCGATCTAAATTTTAACAAGATAGCAGAAAATGCAATTCAAAAATCTCTAAATTAATATCTGGAACTTGCCTAGTTAGGAATCATAACCAGAAAAAAAAAAATACATGTTTCAGAAATGCACTTACTTCACCCTGTCAAAATTAAGACCCATCCATTGATATTGCATTAGATATGTAAAAGTTATAGGAAAAGTCGAACATAGGCTAGGCTAAACTAGACCAAATACACACTTACCGCTTTGGGTCAAGCCCGAACGGTTCTACTCAAAAGTCATTGTTGAGGTTTTATTTTTAAGATGTAATATTCTTAAAATGAGGGTGAATGGGAAATGGAGGGAAAATGAAATTTTGAGTAAAATTTTAAGTTTTCCCCTCTTAACAATGAGACATTGTCCTATATTGGAAGTGGAAGACATTTTTGGTGGGTATATATATAATTGCTCTTCTTGTAGCTCTTAAAGAGTTAAGAAGAAAGCAAGCCTCGCGCCGTCGTCGTCGCTCGCTCGGCTTCGGCTTCGGCTTCGGCTTCGGCTTCGGCTTCGGATTTGGTCAAATGATTGATTGATTAATTTTTTGGACCAAATTTATTTGTTAATAGTAAATATTAACGTAAGATTATCCGTATTTGTAAACGGATCCGTGTATTGATAATTTGGCAGCCGGTCTTCCCACCATGAAGTGCTTGCTCCACAAACATAAAGTGCTTGCTCCACAAACATGTAATGCTTGCTCCACCATGAAGGGTGGACGTTTGGTCTTGCACTCCTTCTTGGCTGCTATATATATGAGCAGCAAATGTTGAAGAAAGATACTCAACTCAACATACAATTCGCTCAACAAATTGGCTATACATTGCATTCCTTTGATTGTGTTTTCATAGGATATGCGACAAATAGTAAAGCATATCGATTTCTGGTTCATAAATCAGAAAATCCCGACATTCATAATAATACGGTTATAGAATCAGATAATGCTGAGTTTTTTGAAAATATATATCCGTATAAAAAGGAATGTGAGTCGTTTGGTGAAGGATCTAAACGACCTCGGGAAGAAACAAAAGAAAGTACATGTAATCA
The DNA here is from genome assembly GCF_000390325.3 of Nicotiana tomentosiformis. NCBI lineage: Eukaryota > Viridiplantae > Streptophyta > Magnoliopsida > Solanales > Solanaceae > Nicotiana > Nicotiana tomentosiformis. The sequence continues at coordinate 98,164,343 of NC_090817.1, read as the reverse complement.
GGAGAATCCAAGACGTAGTAAACGTCAAAGAACGTCTACTTCATTTGGACCAGATTTTGTGACTTTCTTATTGGAGAATGAGCCTCAAACATTTAAAGAAGCTATGACTTCTTCGGAATCATTGTTTTGGAAAGAGGCAGTCAATAGTGAAATAGAATCCATATTGAACAACCATACATGGGAATTGGTTGATCTTCCTCCTGGAAATAAACCTTTGGGTTCTAAATGGATTTTTAAGAGAAAAATCAAAGATGATGGCACTATTGATAAATTCAAGGCAAGGCTCGTAGTCAAAGGGTATAGACAACGAGAAGGTCTAGACTACTTTGATACATACTCTCCAGTTACAAGAATTACGTCCATACGGATGTTAGTAGCATTAGCTGCAGTGTATGGTCTTGAAATTCATCAAATGGATGTTAAGACGGCCTTCTTAAATGGAGAGTTGGAGGAAGAAATTTACATGGAACAACCTGAAGGGTTTGTGGTTCCAGGTAAAGAAAAGAAGGTATGTAGACTTGTTAAGTCTCTTTACAGACTAAAACAAGCACCCAAACAATGGCATGCGAAATTTGACCAAACAATGTTGTCAAATGGTTTTAAGATAAATGAATGTGATAAATGCGTGTACATTAAAAAATGTTCCAAATCACATAGTCATTGTTTGCCTATATGTGGATGATATGTTGATAATGAGTAATGACATTGCCAACATAAATGCTACTAAGCGTATGCTCAATAGCAAGTTTGATATGAAAGACTTGGGAGTTGCTGATTTAATTCTGGGAATTAAGATCAATAAGACTCCTCAAGGTCTGGCATTGTCACAATCTCATTATATTAAGACAGTACTTGAAAAATTCAAGCACTTGGGCTTTAAAGTTGCAAAGACTCCAATTGACGTGAATCTTGCATTAGCAAAGAACAAAGGCCAAAGCATATCACAATTGGATTATGCTCGTGTATTGGGATGCTTAATGTATATCATGAATTGTACACGACCAGACATAGCTTGTGCTATAAGTAAACTGAGTCGATATACGAGCAATCCAGGCCAATCTCATTGGATGGCAATGAAACGAGTTTTGGGATATTTAGAACATACCCAGAACTTTGAATTGCACTACAGTAATTTCCCTGCGGTGATTGAGGGATACTGTGATGCAAATTGGATCACCGGTTCAACTGATTCTAAGTCCACGAGTGGATATGTATTCACTATTGGTGGAGGAGCGGTATCTTGGAAGTCGTCCAAACAAACATGTATTGCCCGCTCTACAATGGAGGCTGAATTCATAGCCTTAGATAAAGCCGGTGAAGAAGCTGAATGGCTCCGGAATTTCTTGGAAGACATTCCATTTTGGCCCAAACCGTTGGCACCAATATGCATACATTGTGATAGTCAAGCGGCAATTGGAAGGGCTGGGAGCGTCATGTATAACGGTAAATCTCGTCATATACGACGAAGACATAAAACCGTTAGGCAATTACTCTCTAGAGGAATTATCACAATTGACTATGTAAAGTCAAGTGATAATGTGTCGGATCCACTTACAAAAGGCCTAACTAGAGAGGTAGTTGAGAAATCATCAAGGGGAATGGGGCTATGGCCGAGAACAAGTCATTGTGGCGGTAACTCTACCTAGAAGACTGGAGATCCCAAGATCTAGGTTCAAAGAGATCAAACAAAGTCATTAATGACGGTTCAACATTGTCAAATAAAATTTTAGTCCATTCTCGTGATGAGACAATGTTCAGTACAAAGGATAAAGCATTAAGGCTTTTTAATGATTTCTAAATTTGATACGGGGTATATCAAATAGTGTATCTACAGGATGACACGTTTAGGAATCACCTATTTAAGTGTGAAGTGTGAGCCGCTTCAAGGAGAACTTTGTAAGGCCAGTTCTCTACGCACTTATGAAACCAGGCGGTGTTCATGGCTGAAACGAACACAACAATGAGAATCAAAGACGGTTAAGGGTTGATTGTGTGACTTATGGTTGTCTAGGTATACACCAAAGATCGACGGTTCAAAGATATCAAATCTACCGATTGACCGAGTATATCCGACATAAGTTTACTACGGAAAGTTCAAAGGGAAACCTACTTATCCAGATGCAATTAATCCTTGCTTGTAAATCACACAGTTTTTCATGCATACTTCCGTGATATAGCCATTCCCCATTCATGTGGGGGATTGTTGAGGTTTTATTTTTAAGATGTAATATTCTTAAAATGAGGGTGAATGGGAAATGGAGGGAAAATGAAATTTTGAGTAAAATTTTAAGTTTCCCCCTCTTAACAATGAGACATTGTCCCATATTGGAAGTGGAAGACATTTTTGGTGGGTATATATATAATTGCTCTTCTTGTAGCTCTTAAAGAGTTAAGAAGAAAGCAAGCCTCGCGCCGTCGTCGTCGCTCGCTCGCTCGGCTCGGCTTCGGCTACGGCTACGGCTTCGGCTTCGGCTTCGGCTTCGGCTTCGGCTTCGGCTTCGGCTTCGGATTCGGATTCGGATTCGGATTTGGATTTGGTCAAATGATCGATTGATTGATTAATTTTTTGGACCAAATTTATTTGTTAATAGTAAATATTAACGTAAGATTATCCGTATTTGTAAACGGATATTTTCCAATCCGTGTATTGATAATTTGGCAGCCGGATAATGGTCTTCCCACCATGAAGTGCTTGCTCCACAAACATGAAGTGCTTGCTCCACAAACATGTAATGCTTGCTCCACCATGAAGGGTGGACGTTTGGTCTTGCACTCCTTCTTGGCTGCTATATATATGAGCAGCAAATGTTGAAGAAAGATACTCAACTCAACATACAATTCGCTCAACAAATTGGCTATACATTGCATTCCTTCCTCTCAGAACTTCCATACGTTTTTCTGAGTATATACTCCTTCGTTCTGCATTGTTTTTAACTTCAAACAAAGCAACTGTAAGTGTGATTTGCTACCGAACTTTGTGTTCGCCGAAACACTGGGGTTTGAAGTACCGCTACACCAGTGTGTTATTCGTTCTATCCTGGGAGGAAATAATCCATTACCTTGGGTACTAGGAGGGGATTAAATTCCTTAAGGAAACACTGTGAATTCAGTGGGCTCGAATTTATTATTATTGTTTCATTACGTTAACTTATATTTTGCAGAATTAATATTTACAAATACAGCAATATTGACCGGGAATAACAGTCATCACACCGTTAAGAGATCCATGCATCTTATATGTAAGCTTCCAATCTTTTCAGCTACCAATGTGAGACTTTATTCGAACGTCCAATAATTACATTAATAATAATATAAAGATTTGATCTGAAAATTGAATCAATGGGTGGTTCTTGAAGAAATGGACGTCGTTTCTCCATGCATGGTCAATTGGTCATTACTCATTAGTGCAGGGTGGGGCTGGTGTGTACCAGAAGCATTGAAGAATTTCTGGCGCTTAATTGCACTCTCTTTCAATCCTTTAATTATTAGCAGAGGGGGACACGTCAAAATAATTAGGCGAGAGAATTTTTTTCAATCTTTAATGCAGAAAGGGAAAAACAATTTTAGTAAAAGAGAAAATAAAGAAAAGAAAACACAAATTTTACACCCCAAATTATGACACATGCATGTTTACTATGTCTCTGCACTTAGCTAATCTGAATAAGCTAGAAAGCAGAATGACAGAAAATGGTACTTGCCCTCATGAAAAATAAGTTGGCCGAATAAGAACTATAAAGGATAGTTCGGTGTACAAAGTATTCCGCATTTAATCAAGGTCCCGGGAAAGACCGAATAAGAAAACTATATGAAGTCCCCCTTTTTTTTCATTTGCTTCAAAGCGTTGTCATACTTTAAGCAACCAAGTTTGAACGATATTAACCACATCTTTGCGCTATAGGAATTTAATGAAAGAAGAGAGAATAAGATAGTTGATGCTTGTATTGTAATCATTAGGTAATATTCATGTGAAGCATGCTCCAAGTCTGCAACCGAAGGAACATAAATCAGAATTAATATTCCCACTTACAGTGATAAATGGGATTAATAATTAGCTCAAGAAATACACCAAAAACACACACATGTAGCTATCATAATTTATGAAACTAAGTAGAGAAGATGTACTATGAGTTATTCGGCGGTTAGATGTAATTGATAATGTAGAAATTCAAATGTACATCATAAGAACAGTATGATTAGAAGAAATTAACAAGAAGAAATGAAGATCACAGATAGAAGAATATATTAGTTTGAGGAGATGAAGAGAAGGAAAAGAGAGAGTGTGAAGAACATAGAAGAGAATGAACTAAGAGAAGAATTTTTCTTCATTTATTGATTTATGTATACATCTTCATGTTTATATAGATGCATATCATCTCCTGCTTCTATAAGAATAAAATCTTCACAAGTCATAACCATATAACTGACTCGTAACTAACCTAACTACTCCCTCTGTTCCAGTTTATGTGAACCTATTTTCTTTTTGGTCCGTTCCAAAAAGAATAACTTATTTTTGAATTTGGTAATAATTTAGCCTAAACTTACAATTCTACCCTTAATGAGAAGTTTTTATAACCACATAAATACTCTGGGTCTCTTTTTGACTTATTTAGGACCACAAATTTCAAAAGTTTTCAATTTTTCTTAAACTCCGTACCCAATCAAACAAGTTCACATAAATTGGAACGAAGGGAGTAACTTTTAACCAACTGTAACTAACTTCTTGAACCTATAAGCTGAGCTACTAGACTAATTATTTTCCTTCACATTCTTGTCATTATATTCAACACTTTCCCTCAAGCTAGGTGAAGTAAATATATTAAGTAATCCTAGCTTGGACCTTAAGTGTAGGTGCTGAACTTTGTTTAGCCCCTTTGTAAGAATGTCAGCTGGTTGTTCGTTGGTATTAATGTATTCAGTCATCACAAGTCCCTGTTTTATTTTCTCTCTTATACTGGCAGTCTATCTCAATATGTTTTGTTCTTTCGTGGAAAACTGGATTAGCTGCAATTTGAATTGCAGCTTTGCTGTTAGTGCAAATAGTTACTAAGAGTTCAAACTTGAGACCAATTTCTTTGAGCTTTCCTAATAGCCATGTCAACTCTGCTACTGATGAAGTCATGCTTCTATACTCAGATTCAGCAGAGCTTCTTGAGATTATAGTTTGTTTATTTGATTTTCGTGACACTGTTGAATCTCCAATCTTCACTAGAAAACCTGTGATAGACTTCCTTGTTTGAGGGTATGCTGCCCAATCAGCATCACAAAATGCTGTAATTTTATCCTTAGGTTTATTTGACAGAAACACACCTAGGTCAGACTCATTTTTGATATATTTAACTATTCTATAAGCTGCTTCCATGTGCAACCTTTTTGTTTGATGCAAAAATTGGCTTAAGTTTTGTACACTGAAGGCTATGTCATGCTTTGTGACTGTGAGATATAGTAACTTTCCAATAAGCCTTTGGTATGGTCCTCAATCTGTTAGGACTTCATCTTCTATGAGTGAAGCAGTTGAGAAGTGTTCATCATATTCCCTAGTTGTAAGTTTCAGATTATTGTCCATAAGTGTACCTGTTGGTTTTGCAGCTGAGAGTCCAAGTTCAGACACTAATTCTAATGCATATTTTCTTTGATGCATTAGGATTCCTTTATTTGATCTTGCAAATCCAATCCCTAGAAAGTATTTTAATTCTCCCAAATCCTTCATCTTAAATATTTTTTGTAGTGCACTCTTGGTGTCCTCTATAAGATCCAACATATCACTTGCTATCAACATGTCATCAACATAGATAAGAACCACTGTAGTGCCTTTTTCTATTCTCTTGATGAATAGGGAATGATCAAATTGGCTCTGAGTAAACTGAAAACTCAACAAAGCTTCTGTCAATTTTGCATTCCACTGCTTTGGTGCCTGTTTTAATCCATAGAGGGATTTTATGAGTCTACACACTTTAGTCTCCCCCTGACTCTGAAATCCCTGTGGTAATTCCATGTATATTTTATTAGTGAGATCTCCTTGTAAGAAGGTATTATACATATCCATTTGGTGTATATGTCAACCTCTTGAAGCTGCTATAGATAGGATTGATCTCAATGTCACTATCTTGACTACAGGAGAAAATGTCTCCTAGTAGTCTATGCTTTCTTGTTGACTGTAGCCTTTTGCTACAAGTCTTTCCTTAAGCCTTTCTACTTCACATGTTGCTTTATACTTAATCTTGTATATCCATTTACAACCAATTGGTTTTATCCCTTTTGACAAGCTTACAATATCCCATGTGTTATTCTCTTATAGTGCATTGATCTCTGACTGCATTGCTTCAACTCAATTTGGATCTTGAGCTGCTTCAGCATAAGACTGAGGTTCTGTAATAGATAAGAAGGCTGGTAGAAAATCACTGTATTTTGGTGGGATTTTGTTATAGGAGATGAAGTATGAGATTGGATAAGTGGTACTGTTATGTAGACTAAGAGATATGAGGTCTTTTCTCTATATAGGTGGCTTTAAAGTTCTTGTCGACTTCCTAGTGGGTTCAACTCTTGGTTTTGATCTTAACATAGGCTGAGTGAGTAATGGTTGAGTTACTGGTACTACAGTGGGTTGTATTAGAGGTTGTGTGTTTATAATGGATTGTGTTTCTAGATTGGTATGAGCTGGAGGCAATGATGGGCTCATAGTTGACGGTTGTTATGCTATTTCATGTTGTGCTATCTCATTGTTTCATGCACTCTCCTGTCAGAACACTTTTGTAGTTCCAAACTTGGTAGGTTGTTCTCAGTCATAGTGTTGGTGAATATTGGAATCTCAGTAGTACTCCATTTGAATGGAAAAATATCTTCCCTGAAACTAACATCCCTGCTGGCAAAAAAAAATTTCTTATTGAGATCATATAAAATATAACCTTTTTGTACCTCTGAGTATCCCGTCAATATAACAGTCCTTGTCCTTGGTTGTAGTTTATCAGTTTCAGCAAGGTTCTTGGCATAGCATAGCATCATATTACTCTTAGGTGATTGAGTCAAGCTTTCCTGTTATACATCTTTTCATATGGAGATACTTTAATCACAAATGAAGGCAACCTATTATTGAAATACACAACAATTTGAATACAATGTCCCCAAAATTTTAGAGGAATATTTTCCTGAAACCTGACTACTCTTGTTATTTCTAGAATATGTCTATGTTTTCTTTCTACTATGCCATTTTGTTGAGGAGCATAGGCACATGACCTTTGATGTATTATACCTAATTGTTTGAACATATTGTTACATACATCATTTAGGAACTCAGCACCATTGTCAGATCTAACAACTTTAACCATGACCTTAAACTGAGTTTGAACATATTTTAGGAAGAATGGAATAACAGTACTGTCATCTGATTTTAGTTTTAACAAATAGACCCATGTCATTCTAGTGAAATCATCTACTATGGTTAGAAAATATTTGTTTCCATCAAAAGTTTGAACTTTGTAAGGTCCTCATACATCCATATGAACAAGATCAAATTTTAGGAGAACTTTTACTTGAAGTAGTGGGGAAAGGTAGTTGATGATAGGCTAGGAACACGTGTTTTAGTCGTATTTTGTACTCTAATTTCTGCACTTTGAGTGTGTTTCAGCTTAAATAATGGTAATTTATACTTATTACGTGTTTTATGCTTTGTAGGAGATGATTTCGAGTTAAGAAGATGTTCTGGAGCTAAATCAAATAATTTGGAGCTTTGAAATCTGAGTAAAAGCCCAAGAAATTTAAACTGGGATCGCGTCTGGGCACGTAGACCGGCGTTGAATATGAAAGTTGGAAGAAAGAGCAAGGGCTAGAGAAAAATGTACTAGTGCGTCACATAAAGTATGGCATTGAGCGTCGCATTAGTACAAAATTTTGTCAGAAGCTTAAGAAGTTCAGAGACTTGGAGTTTTTGGGTCTCAGAGAAAAATACACTAATACTAGGCATAGTGCGTAGCATCAATACAAAATTTTGTCATACAAGCTAAGTTCAGAGAATTTGCAACCTAGCAAATTGCACTAATGCTACGCATGCTACGTAGCATAGTGCGACGCATGAAGTGTAAAAGGTTTGTAGATTTTTTCACTTCGCCTCAAAGAGGGTAGTTTCGTCCGGGTTCGTTCCTACTTGGTATAAATACATTAGAAACATATTTTTGACAAGACTTTTGACTTACATAAGATTGGAAGAGCATGAGAAACTCTAAGCACAAGGATTCATCATTCTTTCCTTAACTCAACACCCGAGTTTGGATTGCATTCATGTTTAGTTATTATTCAACTTTATTTGTGATGAATTTCTCCATGAATATAGAGTATTTTACCTTAGGGTTTGACGGATATGGTGTTTTGATTGATATTTGTGGATTTTAACTCTAGTTCTTTGCTTGAATTCATTTATGGAGCTTTGAATTGATTGCAACTTTATTTACCGGTTTATTTAATCGAAAGAGGAATATTTTGGTGAATATCTTTGCATTATTTTGTTAGGTTTAATTCAGTGATTCTTTTAAGTAATCGAAAGAGCTTGTTGAATTGTTGATTAAATCAAGTTAGGAGAATATTCAAGAGACGTTTTCCTAAAGACTAATCATTAACACATGCTTGATGTTCACAATGCTTATATTAGTTCACTTTGTAGAGTTAAGATTTAATCGAGAGAGAAATTTTAACTATGCGTTGAACTAATCATCGAGTGAATTCGTGAGAATCATTAGATCTTAAGAGTGAATTGAACTAGATTTAGATCCCAAATAGCTATCTTGCACCTATCCTGTCATGACCTTTATTTCTCCCATTGATATTTTGGTGTTGCTCAACTCTTGTCTTTTTGTGATCAATTGTTAATTGTTTTAGTTTCATAGTCAATTTTAGTTATTAATTATCCCAACCAAAGTGTTAATCATTCTGAATAGTGTTAAGCTAGAAATTACTTGAGCATTGTTTAAATCCAATCTCTGTGAAGATGATAATTAAACTATACGATCTTTGGCTAGCGAGCATCAATTTTTTATTGTATTCTGGAATTTATTTTATTTTATTTTTCTTTTTTATTCTTCCTGGGTTTCCTCTTCCGTGTGCAGGCAAAAAATTGATGTCTCTGGTGTATGACTCGATCTTCTTCAAAGGAACTGATTCCATACAATCCAGAGGTAGAAAAGAGTCTGTGACAGTTGAGGAAAGAAAGAAATTGATAACAACACGATAGGGGTCCAAGAATTACTAAAGAAAATTAAGAAACGTGCGGAAGCTAAAAGAAAATAAAGAAACAAAAAAAATAACGAAAAATTAAAGATAGATTGAATTCAAGAAAGAGTTTCTTGAATTCAAGAAGTCTATTCTTGAAGTTGAATCTTAACAACAACAATTAGCTAACAAAGAACTAATCGCCTTTAGTAGAGAATTAAAAACAAGAGATAGATTGTGAAACCCGACCCTTTAGAATAACAAGAACAATAATAAGCCTAAACTTATCACCTTTCTTGAATACCTAGAAGTGATCTAAGATTTCGAAAAAGTTTAATCTTACCACCTTAAGTTGAGTCTTGAAGGTTGAAGAATAAATCCAAGAGTAGCCACACACAAGAGTGCAAGAAAAATCTCACAATACTTATTGATATTGTTTATAATAATCTAAAATCTAAAAACAAAGAAGATACCCCTTTATATAGAGAGGGGGTCACGAAATTCCTACCTAAAAACAAGAAAATAAAATTCTAAACTACTTTGGACAACAAGTCCAAATACCTTAGGAAAAGGAAAAACACTAGGAAACAAAAATCAAGTCAATCTTGGAAAGTAACTCAACAATCTTAGGAAAAGGAAAACATAACCTTAATTACCTAGGAAAGCAATAAATCTAGTACTAAAATATATAGAAATAAGTTAAAACCAATCTTGTATAGAATCTTGAAAGTCCCAAACCAATCATGAATAGGATCTTGGAAATCTTGAAGGCAACTTGCAAGAAACTTGGCACCAACTTGTACCCAACTTCTATCACGCCTATTGAGCCTTTCTTGGGCAGCAAGTAAATCTTTTTTATGTTATAAAAATGTGGCTTCATGTAGGACTTATTGGGCTGCAAGTTTGGACACATTTTTAGATTCCAAATAGGTCCAATAGTGGCCTGATCTGGACCTTCTTCAGAGGATGTCTTTTGGGATCTAATCCACCTTTTCTTGGACATGAATTTGGACCATAAAATAATTATAATACCTAGACAACTCATACCCTTTATCCTTGAGCTCTCCATCCCAATTAACAACTTCTTTATTTGCACTTGAAGTCTAATGACCTTGTTTTACAACTCTTTAGCTTGACATCTTGTTAAAGGCGCTCTTTGAGATTCCAAAGCTTTATTCTTGTCCTTGAATAGATTTGAGATTCCTAGGATGCTATCAGAACTTGCCGGAAAGTTCTTGGGGCAACCATCAACTCAAGAACATATGGCTAATAACGGTGAACACGAGGTAAAATTAGGTGCAAGAGAAGCGGCACAACAAGAAGCTGTACGAATAGCAGCTGAGGCAGTCCGTAGAGTTATCGATGAGACCATCAACGATGATGAGGGCCGAAGATTCAATCTAAATCGACCATTGATTGAAGACTAGTTCGAGAATGCAATGCCCAGGCCTGGTAGAGCATTGGGTGATTATGCCAGACCAGTCTACAATCAGGGACTATCCAGTGTCAGACCTCCACCAGTAGCAACAAATAATTTCGAGTTGAAGCAAGGCTTGTTTCAAACTATCCAGAACAACTGTGTCTTCAAAGGGAAGGTGAATGACGATTCTAACTCTGACTTGATGGATTTTGAGGAAATCATGAACACCTTCCAGTACAACGGAGTGTCAAAAGACATAGTATACTTAAGGGCATTCCCCTTTTCACTGAAGGATGACGCGAAGCACTAGCTTCGTAGCTTACCAATAGGGTCGATCACAACATGGGAAGATATGGCTAGAAAGTTTGTTGACAAATACTTCTCAGCTGCAAAAATAGTGAAGTTTAGAAGGAAAATTCACAACTTCTGCCAGACGGACACTGAAATAGTTTTCGAGGCCTGGGAAAGATTCAAAGAGATAATGAGGAAGTGTCAGCATAATGGGATTGAATTGTGAATGCAAATCCATGACTTTTAGGATGGACTAACACTCCCTTCACGACAAACTCTGAACACTGCAGTGGGAGGTCTTTTAATGAAGAAGACTCGAGCAGATTGTGGAAATTTTTGATGAGCTATCTGAAGATGCCAATCAGTGGCCGGCTAAGAGTAATGATAGAAGAAGATCAGTTGGGGTTCATCAAGTAGATTCTAACACCGCAGTGCAAGCCCAACTGGAAGCCATGGCCAAAGAGATAAGAAAGTTGACCTTAGCCAAGGTCCAGAGCCAACCATCACTAGTTTGTGATTTCTGTGGAATGGGTCATCTAACGCATGAGTGTCAGGCCATAGCTGAAGATGAAGTGGTAAATGGTGTGGGAAGCTTTGATAGAGGCAACTACCAAAGTGGTAATAATTTCAATCCTATGGGACATAGGCACCTAGACCTTTCTTGGAATTCACCAAGTGGTAGCCTGAACGCATGCCGACAAAATAAATTTAGACCTTAGGGACAAGGAGCTCCAACCTTTCAAAATCAGTAGAGGCAACAATATCAGCCTCCACAGTCTAGCATGGAAGATCTAATGTATGCCTTTATTATCAAGACATATGAGAGACTTGACACCCATGGTACAACTATAAAAGAATTGGGCACATCTTTTCGAAACCTGGAAAGGCAGGTCGGGTAACTAGCTACTCTATTGTCTGAGAAGGTTCCAGGAACGCTCCCTGCTGATATAAAAAGAAATCCAAAAGAGATAATCAATGCAGTATCTTTGAGGAGTGGGCACGAGTTAGAGGATCTCATAGCAAAGCGAAAGGATGAGCCGGTTGAAAGACAAGTGGAGATTATGGAGGAACAGAAAATCAGCAATATTCAAGAAGGTGTAGTGAGGGTAGATGAGGATTTGAAGAAGAAGGGGAAGATTAAAGCTCAGAAAAAGAAGAAAAATGATATTTCAACAAATAATGAGACTAAAGAGAGCAAATACATGCCTGCTCTACCTTTCCCCCAGAAGCAAAGAAGAGAGAAGCTAGATAAACAATTCGAGCGATTTCTAGAAGTGTTCAAGCAGGTGCATGTGAATATACCTTTCACAGAGGTGCTTTCGCAGATGCCATCTTATGCCAGATTCATGAAAGAAATATTGTCTAAGAAGCGGAACGTAGAAGAGACATCGATTGTCAAGCTGACAGAGCATTGTATTGCCATCTTGCAAAATAAACTCCCTCAAAAATGTGGAGATCCAGGGAGTTTTACTATACCTTACTCTTAGGAAGTACTAAATTTCAAAAATATTTGTGTGATTCAGGTTCTTCTATTAATCTTATGCCTTTGTCTATTTTCAGGAAATTGGTGGGAGATATTGGAGAGACCAGGTCGGTACCTGTGTCCTTGCAGCTGGCAGATCAGACCATAATTATACCTAAATAAATAGTGAAAGATGTGCTAGTTCGGGTGGACAAATTCCATGTGACTTCATTGTGATAAACATGGAGGAAAATAGGGAGGTCCCTTTGATTTTAGGAAGATCCTTCTTGGCTACGGGCAGAGCAATTCTAGATATTCAAGGAAAGGCAGCTCATGCTTAGAGTGGGGGATGAAAGGTTGATCTTCAAGATGGAAGGAGAAAGGGGTGAAAGAGCAAATTGGAAAGAGTGAAGCTGATAAGTGTGGGGTGCACCCAAAGAATACAAAAAAGATGCTCTCATCATGGATGTGTGCACTGGGTCGGGCATGTAATAGAGATCCTGACTTCGATTCCGACCCTGGCTAGATGAATCAGGGAAGTTTTCTTTACCTCTTGCTTTTTAGTTGTGTGTTATGGGGACATGCCATAATTTAAAGTGTGGGGTTTGTAATCATTTCTTTTGATTGAAAAAAAATTGACTTTGCCCGACAATGGATTTCCTCGACTGTCTTCTTGAGGGATTAAAGTCGAGGAAGAAAAAAATTTAGCCGTTTATTTTGTTTTGTTTTTTAGGTAGTGTAACAATCCCCCTTTAGTTTTTCTTTGTGCCGGGGTCCTTTTCTAGGGTTTTATTTGAGCCGAGTATAGTTAGTTTTTCTTTTAATAGGAGTAGTGAAGTCTTGTGCTATGTGTTAAATGGAGATAACTACTCTTGACTTTGTTGTGCCTTGAGAGTAAAAAGTGCCTTATTTGTGACGCCTAGGCTCAGTTCTTAACTCCTAAATAAGTACCTTAAATTGTGTGATTGCAACTTTGCTTAACTATTTTGACTATAAAGTCGGGATAGATTCAATCTTAAGTGAGTTTTGTGCCAATGTATGTGTGAGGTATTTGTTGATATTCTGTGCATTTCAGTGATGACTAGAACTTGCCCCGTCTATTTGCAAAGCGAAATAGTAGCCTTGTTCAGTCTAGGAATTGATATAGGTATTTCTTTGTTGAGCCAATTATATGTCTGTGACCTGCCTAATTGTTGTGTATCCTAGTTAACCCTGTTGAGCCTGTGATCCTATTTCTTTGGCTACCACACTACAAGCCTGATCCACTTTGTTTGAATTAACTATCTATTTGAACTTTTTACCTATCTTGAGCACTTAATTTTGTTATGAGCTTGTACAAGCTAAGTGAGGTATGGTCGGGTTTTTTGAGGGGAACTATTGAAAAAGGAGAAAGATGCATTGTTTGAAAAATTATGAGATCCACATGTAAGGAGTTGGAGAAAAAAAAGAGAAAAAAAAATCAAAACTTTGAAAATAAGAAAAAAAAAATGTGTATGTGGTAGAAAAGAGAAAAATTGATCCCTTGCTAATGGTAGTTCTCATCTTGTATGTGCTTAAAAATAGTGGGAGCTTAATATTGTGAAGGTTGGGGTTTGATTCAAAATAAGTGTGGGGTTTAAATATTGAAATTGTATGTATCAATATACTTAGGGACGTATAGTCACTATATCCAAATGTATCCTACCTGTCCCGCAACCTACATTACAACTAATTAAAGTCCTACCTGATCATTGACTGAAAAAGCTAAATTAGTAAAGTATTACACTACGGAAAAGCCTATGGTACATTTTATGTGGTGCATGAATTTTATTTTTGAGAGTGATTTAATTCTTTCTATCTTGAATTCCTATTTGTTATTGAATTTTATTTTGCATGTAACTACTCTCTATCTTTGGTGTGAGGGCACATGATTTGCGAAGGTAAGGTAAATTCTTTAACCTCCGTGTTAGAGTAAGTGAGTAGGTTGTGAGAAATGTGTGGTGCTTTGAGTCGAGTGTTGAGGCTAGGGTGTTATGGTATGGTGCTTAGTCTATTTTAAATATTCCTGGCATGATGCGTCACGAAAGTGGTCTGATAAGAAGGTAGTCTCTATGTGAAGTGCAGTTTGATTGCTCGAGGACGAGCAATGGTTCAAGTGTGGGTGTTGTTGGAAGGCTAGGAACACATGTTTTAGCTGCATTTTTCACTCTAATTAATGCACTTTGAGCGTGTTTGAGCTTAAATGATGGTGATTTCCACTTATTACGTGTTTTATGCTTTGTAGGAGATGACTCCGAGTTAAGTATATGTTCTGGATCTAAATCGAATAATTTGAAGTTTTGAAGTCTGAGTAAAAACCCAAAAAATTTAAACCGAGATCGCGTCAGGGGCTCGTGGACCGGTGTTGTATACTAAAGTTGGAAGAAAGAGCAAGGGCTAGAGCAAAATGTACTAGTACATCGCATAAGGTGGCATTAGTACAAATTTTTGTCAGAAGTTTGAGAAGTTCAAAGACTTAGAGTTTTTGGGTCTGACAGAAAAATACACTAATGCTAGGCATAATGCGTAGCATCAGTACAAAATTTTGTCAGACAAGCTAAGTTCAGAGAGTTTACAACCTAGAAAATTGCACCAATGCTACGCATGTTGCGTAGCATAGTGCGACACATGAAGTGTAAAATGTTTGTCGGTTTTTCCACTTCGCCTCAAAGAGGGTAATTTCGTCCGGGTTCATTCCTACTTGGTATAAATGCATTAAAAACACATTTCTGAGAGGACTTTTGACCTACAGAAGATTGGAAGAGCATTGGAGACTTAAAGCACAAGGATTCATCATTCTTTCATCAACTCAACACCGGAGTTTGGATTGAATTCATGTTTTCTTATTATTCAACTTTATTTGTGATGAGTTTCTCCATGAATATGGAGTAGTTTACCTTAAGGTTTGACGAATATGGTGTTTTGATTGATATTTGTGAATTTTAACTCTAGTTCTTTGCTTGAATTCGTTTATGGAGCTTTGAATTGATTGCAACTTTATTCACCAGTTTATTTAATCAAAAGAGGAATATTTTGGTGAATATGTTTGCATTATTTTATTTGGTTTAATTCAGTGATTCTTTTAAGTAATCGAAAGAGCTTGTTGAATTGTTGATTAAATCAAGTTAGGAGAATATTCGAGAGACATTTTTCTGAAGACTAATCCATTAACGCATGCTTGCTTATGTTCACAGTGCTTATATTAGTTCACCTCGTAGCGTTAAGATTTAATCTAGAGAGGAGTCTTAACTACACATTTGAATTAATTATCGAGTGAATTCGTGAGAATCATTATTACTTTAGAGTGAATTGAACTAGAGTGAGATCCCAAATAGCTATCTTGCACCTATCTTATCATGACCCTTATTTCTCCCATTGATATTTCGGTGTTGCTCAACTCTTGTCTTTCTGTGATCAATTGTTAATTGTCTTAGTTTCATAGTCAATTTTAGTTATTAATTATCCCAACTACAGTATTAATCATTCTGAATAGCGTTAAGCTAGAATTTACTTGAGCATTGTTTAAATCCAATCCATATGGAGACGATAATTAAACTATAATATCTTTGGCTAGCGAGCATCAATTTCGTTGTGTTTTGCGCTCGTCAGTAGTTTATAGGGGAATTCAAAACCAAACCGAAACCGAAAACTGAACTGAAATCGAAGCTTAATGGCTTATTTGTATCGCGTTAACGGTTTAACAGACGGGGAACAGATTAAAATATTTTTATTAACGACTTATCGGTTTGGTGGCGAATTATTCAATTTTCTTAACGGATAATCCGTTAACCCATTAAGAATATATATATATACTTTATTTTTATCCATATTACTGCTCTGGACAATTGTACGAAGTATAAAGTGAATTGTACTGATTGCTTGGAAGTATCTAATTGGCCATTGAGTCTCTTCCCCACTGGAGACCAATAATCAGTATTAAATTATTAACATTTACACTTTAGAAATCCTAGCATCTAAACCCAGCAGCCAACCCTCTCACCTCTCCCTCTCCCTCTCATATCTCCATCTCGGCTCTCGCCGACTCGCCTGCCTTTTCAATACTTAAACTGGTCCTAATTGGTACAAGTTTGAATTGGAAACATAAGGTCTTGAACTAATTTTCAAAATAAGGGTGGCTAATCGGGCCTGCCTTTTCAAATTTCAATGAATAGCTTCATCAATGATGTTACCTTACTATGTCAAGAAATTCTCAAACAACAACCACACACACACGCATATCTAGCAGAGCAAGGAAGAAGGAAAGAGGAAGTCAAAAAATGTATCGTCTATTTATTTTCCAATAAGGTATTTCGTCCAAAGTAATCTTTCATCATGGGTACAGTGATGGATCTCTATAGATTATTTCTCTTTTGATATCTAGTATTTGATTCTAGTAATATGGCCTCTTTGTGTAATTTAGTTGATATATATGTATGAGAAATGTTGACTATATTGTTGTCTCGGGGATGTACTCCCCAATATTATGTTGAAGTATGTTAAGTTTCAATCAACTGAAACAAAATCGATAACCGTCCGATAATAGCTAAACCGATATAAATCCGCCCGATATCTTATCGGCTGGCTAGCGGATTAATACATTTAAAAATAAATAACCGATAAGCCAAATCGTTAAGAGTAAATAACCGCCTGATCCGCCTGTTAAGCAGCCCTAGTAGTCTACATTGTTTAGCACATGGACTATACTACACTTCTTAATAATTTCTGCTATAACCTAATTATCAGTAGGTAGTATTTTATTTAAGGTACTACTAGATACATGGCCAAATCTTATATGCCACAGTTTTAGTTCATCTTCACTAACAACAGTAACTTGATGAACTTTTAGACTGGTTTCTCCAAGTTTTCCTGTAGACTTGTTTAATAGCAGGTATAGGCCTTCACTCTCCTTACCAATCTCCTTCACCTTGCCACTGCAAAGATCCTGAAACACACAAAAATTAGGATAAAAGGCAACTACACAGTTTAATTATTTTGTTGCCTGTGAGACTAACATAAGGTTATACTTGAACTGAGGCAGTAGAAATACATTAATTAGAGTACTGTTATCAGAAATTGTGCTAGAGCCAATGTGTGTTACTTGTGATATATCACCATTTGATAATTGCACAATTTTTTGAATTTGTACTTTTTAATAGAGATGCTTTGTTTAGCATGTTTATATCAGATACCATATGGTTTGTGCAACCAATGTCAATAATCCAGTCTCTAAGGATTTTTGACACTAGCATTGCCTTACTGCTGCTAATACCTGCTTCTTTACCTGCTACATTGGCTGAGAAAGCAGTATAGGAATTTGCACTTTGCTGCTGACTTTGATTAAGCAGTTGCACAATTTGTTCATATTGAGACTGAGTGAAAGCACATGCTCCAGTCTGAGTAATCTATCCTGGGAGCTGATTCATTTGAGCCATTTGTGCATATGTGTCTGTATAGTGTACTCCGTTGTCTTTATTATTCCCTTGATTATCAAGTTGTGTCAACTGATCACTGGCTTTTTATGAGAACACATTGTAAGCAGCAGATGAACCACCTTCATTTCTTTTGAATTTGGATTCTTGAGGATATCCTTTTAGTTTATAACAGTTTTATCTGGTGTGATTTCTCATCTTGTAGTGATCACAATATAAGTTGTTAGTTTTTCTGAACTTCTGACCTTGATATCATGTCTTAGAGTAGGATCAAAAGTAGGCATAGTAACTGAGCTGGAGATTGTTCCCACAGCCTTTTGTGACTCATCACTGATTATCAGATCATACACTTGGTTTACTGAGGGTAGTGGTGTCATCAGAAGTATCTGACTTCTAGCTTGTAGATAGTTATCATTCAACCACATTAAAAACTAATATAATTTATGTATTTGAATATAGGCTACAAACTCCCTTGACTTATCACATTTGCAGCCTAGTAATGGCATTAGTGCCTCTAATTCAACCCAAAGCTCTTTCAGCTTTGTGAAATAAGTTGCCACATATGTTGTTCCTTGAGTTAGTCTTACAATTTCTTGATGTAGGCTAAATGATCTTGATCCATCCACCTTATTGAATCTTTCTTTCAGATCTTCCCAAACATCTTGAGCATTATCTGCATACACCATTCCCCCTAACAAATTACTAGACACAATGTTCATTATGCAAAATTGGACTATAGCATTACACCTCTCCCACTGGTACTAGAATTCTTCTCTAAAATTTTCTTTCTTCCAAGAGCCATTAACAAATCCCAACTTGTTTCTTCCTAGCAGGGTTATTCTCAGATATTTGCTCCATAAAGAATAATTCTCTGAATCAGTTAATTGTAAGGAGATGAGAGAAATACCACTTACATCAGTCGAGTGTAGATATAGAGGATGATTATGATCCATGAGTGGTATAGCCCCAGGTGCAGATTGAGTTACATTTGCATTAACTTGACAAACAGATGGTGAAGTACCAGTTGTTCCCAGATTCTCAAAATTATTGATTGTCATATCTTCAGACGATTGCAATTAACAAACAAAGCTTGTTTCAATATAGATTGTCAGGTTCTTAGACTTCTTCAAGATTTGAAGGAAGATATTTGACAGAAAAGAATTGACAAGAACAAGAACTTTTGATTCGCGGAAGTGATTAGATTCTACTGCTCTGATACCATGTAGAAATTCAAATGTACATCATAAGAACAGTATGATTAGAAGAAATTAACAAGAAGAAATGAAGATCACAGATAGAAGAATTCATTAGTTTGAGAAGATGAAGAGAAGGAGAAGAGAGAGTGTGAAGAACAGAGAAGAGAATAAACTAAGAGAAGAATTTTCTTCATTTATTGATTTCTTTATAAATCTATATGTTTATATAGAAGCTGATCATCTCCTGCTTCTCTAAGAATAAAATCTCTAAAAGTCATAACCATATAACTGACTCGTAAGTAACTTAACTAACTTTTAACCAACTGTAACTAACTTCTTGAACCTATGAGTTGAGGTACTAGACTAACTGTTTTCCTTCACATTCTTGTCACTATATTCAAAAGATGAAAAGAAGTTAGTTTTATTGGTCTAAACTGGAAAATGATCATTCTACACCATGAAAGAATTAGTATAAGAAGAGATGTTAGTATAAAATTATCCTTTTCTTTGTCAATCTTTCTTCTTCTTTTATGGTCATATCTATTTAATGGTCATAGTTGTATCGATTTCCAATTTGAAAAATGTGAAAAAAAATTCCAATTTTGGGATAGTCGATTTTTCAGGTTCAAATTATTTAACTAATACTCCATCCGTTTCAATTTATGTGAATGTATTTCTTTTTTAGTCCGTGCCAAAAATAATAATTTTTTTTTCTATATTTAGAAATAATTTACCTTTATGCAATGATTTATAGCCACACAAAATAAATGTGATTCATTTTATACCACAAGTTCAAAAATTTTCTTTTTTTTTTCTTAAACTCCTTGCCCAATCAAATATATTCACATAAATTAAAACAGAGTAACAAGCCAAAACGGGATCCACTAACATCCTCTATAAACTGTAGTTAATCATCTTTGAGAATCATTAATTGGACGTTTAATGGGATTCATGAAATTAAATATGACAAATGTCCTTCTCCATTTCTGTGTTCTATTTCTATTGTTCTAAATAAATAGTAAGGAGTTATGCATAAGCTTCATTATCGTAATTAATCAACATATTCCACACACAGACTAAAAAAATATTAATTATAAAACGTATCAAATGCACCTGAAACAGTTTATCAACTTCTGCCAGACGGATACTGAAATAATTTTTATGGCTTGGGAAAGATTCAAGGAGATAGTGAGGAAATGTCAGCATAATGGGATTGAATTATGGATGCAACTCTAGGACTTTTGGGATGGACTGACACTCTCCTCACGATGAACTCTGAACACTACAATGGGAGGTCCTTTAATGAAGAAGACTCCTGAGGAGATTGTGGCAATTCTTGATGAGCTATCTGAAAATGCCAACCAGTGGCCGGCTGAGAGTAATGATAGAAGAAGATTAGTTGGGGTTTATCAAGTAGATTCTAACGCCGCAGTGCAAGCCCAACTTGAAGCTATGGCCAAAGAGATAATAAGTTGACCTTAGCCAAGGTTCAAAGCCAACCATCACTAGTTTGTGATTTCTGTGGAATGGGTCATCCAACACATGAGTGTCAGGTCGTAGCTGCAGATGAAGTGGTAAATGCTGTGGGAAGCTTTGATAGAGGCAACTACCAGAGTGGTAATAATTTCAATCCTATGGGACAGAGGCCCAGACCTTTCTTGGAATTTACCAAGTGGTAGCATGAATGCACGCCAACAAAATAAATTTAGACCTCGAGGACAAGGAGCTCCAACCTTTCAAAATCAGTAGAGGCAGCAATATCAGCCTTCACAATCTAATCAGTCTAGCATGGAAGATCTAATAAAGGCCTTTATTATCAAGACAGATGAAAGGCTTGATATCCATGGTGCAGCTATAAATGAACTGGGCACATCTTTTCAAAACATGGAAAGACAAGTTGAGTAACTAGCTACTCTATTGTCTGAGAGGGTTCCAGGAACGATCCCTGCTGATACATAAAGAAAACCAAAAGAGACTATCAATGCAGTGTCTTTGAGGAGTGGGCACTAGTTGGAGGATCTCATAGCAAAGCGAAAGGATGAGCTAGTTGAAAGACAAGTGGAGATTGTGGAGGAACAGAAAATCAACAACATTCAAGAAGGCGTAGTAAGGGTAGATGAGGAAGAGCCATTAACAAATCCTAACTTGTTTCTTCTTAGAAGGGCTATCTCATATATTTTCTCCATAAAGAATAATTCTCTGAACCAATTAATTGTAAGGAGAAGAGAGAAATGCCACTTACATTAGTCGAGTGTAGATATAAAGGATGAATATGATCCATGACTGGTATGGCTCGAGGTGTAGATTGAGTTCCATTTGCATCAACTTGAACAACAGATGGTGAAGTACCAGTCGTAGTTCCCAAATTCTCAGAATTATTGATTGTCATATCTTCGGACGATTGCAATTAATCAATAAAGCTTGTTTCAATACAGATTATTAGATTCTTAGACTTCTTTAAGATTTGAAGGAAGTTTTTTGACAGATTTGAATTGACAAGAACAAGAACTTTTGATTCGCGGAAGTGATTGGATTATACTGTTCTGATACCATGTAGAAATTCAAATGTACATCATAAGAACAATATGATTAGAAGAAATGAAGATCACAGATAGAAGAATTCATTAGCTTGAGGAGATGAAGAGAAGGAGAAAAGAGAGTGTGAAGAACAGAGAAGAGAATGAACTAAGAGAAGAATTTTCTTCATTTATTGATTAGTGTCCGCTTCAATTTATGTGAATCTATTTCTTTTTTAGTCCATGCAAAAAATAATAAACTCTTTTTCTATATTTGGAAACAATTTACCTTTTTGAAATGATTTATAGCCACACAAAATAAATGTGTTTCATTTTATACCACAAGTTCAAAAATCTTTTTTTTCTTAAACTTCGTGCCCAATTAAATATGTTCACATAAATTGAAAGAGAGTAACAAGCCAAAAAGGGGTCCACTAACATTCTCTATAAAATGTAGTTAATCATCTTTGAGAATCATTAATTGGACGTTTAATGGGATTCATGGAATTATACATGACAAACGTCTTTCTCCATTTCTGTGTTCTATTTCTATTGTTCTAAATAAATAGTAAGGAGTTATGCATAAGCTTCATTATCGTAATTAATCACCATATTCCACACATACACAAAAAAAAACGTTAATTATAAAACGTATCAAATGCACCTACATATAGAATGTTACATTTGTATATAGTTTCAATATTCCTTTTATGCAGAGGACTGCTAATTGGCATGTACTTTTGGAAATTCCATAAAAAATTAAACGTGATACATGTCTGTCAAAAGAAAGAAGAATGAACATTCACTAACATAGTGAAAGATAGAAAGAATTCATATTTAATGATACAAATTAAAGAGTCTAGACATTGTATGTAATTAATTCATTATAATTAAGAAGCCAAGTAGTGTATCAGAAATTAGTCAGCAAGTCTCTAAAAAAGAGAGTTGTGTTCACTATATAAACTTGACGAGAATGGAGTTTCTTCCAAAATCCTTATAAGGCCAAGAATGGAGGACATGATCATGAAATTAGTATTAATATTGTTAAGTGGGATATTATACTTGGGATTGGTTTTTGGAGAAATTAATAAAGAAAAAGAGTGTGGATTTCCATTTCCAGCCATATATAACTTTGGTGATTCGAATTCGGACACAGGTGGAAAATCAGCAGCTTTTCATGAGGTGCAGCCACCCAATGGTGAGACTTTCTTTAACAGACCTTTTGGAAGGGTGTGCGACGGTCGTCTCATCATCGACCTCATAGGTAAGAAATCTTTACACTGTCAGTATATATATAAATATATATAAAGCTTATATTTGTGGTTGGTTTTTTTTTTCCTTTACAGCGGACAGGTTGGATTTGCAGTACTTGAGTGCGTATTTAGATTCAATAGGTGCAGATTTTAGGAATGGTGCTAATTTTGCAACGGTTGGTTCATCCATCTTGCCTGGTGGTTACAGTCCTTTTTACCTTGGTATTCAGATTTCTCAGTTTTTACAATTCAAGAAACGTATTATTTTGCTCAGTGATTTAACAAGTGAGTTCTCCTTTCCCTAATTTTCTTTATTTTTTTTTACATATAAATGTACTCAGAATGACTCTTATAATAAGGTTAATGGCTATTGATCATATTCATGCAGTTACAAACTCGAAGTGGTCTTCGTCAAAAGTGAATATTCCAAAGCCAGATGATTTTTCAAAGGCACTTTACATATTTGACATTGGACAGAATGACCTTTCCTATGGTTTTCAACATACACACGAAGCACAAGTCCGAGCATCTATTCCACAAATCCTAGACAACTTTACTCAAGCCATACATGTAAGGTCTTCTTTTTTTTCTACTGGATTTTTCTTACAATCTCATCAATGCAGCCTCTGAAAGATTGTTAGATCCCTCCTAAATTTGCAGGATGTAAACAAAGTCTTTTCTTTCAAAATCCACTCCTAAAATTACGTCTTTCAGTACTGGACGGTTCTGTTGTTCAATGGATTTAACTTGACCTAATTTTTACGTGGAACATAACTATATGTGGAAAATTAATAAAAAATTTAGTTACAAAGTACTAAATTATAACACGTAATTTCAAAAGTGCAATGGATTCTACAATAGAAGGGGAGCTTTGGCGTAACTAGTAAAATTGCACAGGAGGTGACGAGTTCGAGCCGTGGAAACATCCTCTTGCATAAATGTAGGGTAAGACTGCGAACAATAGACCCTTGTGCTCCAGCCCTTCCCCGGACCCTGTGCATAGCAGGAGCTTAGTGCACCGGACTGCCCTTTTTAATAGATTGTATAATAAGAAATTAACGATTTAAACCCATCAAATTTAAATTATGGATCCATCAATGTTTAGGAGACATACGCTTTTGTTTTTTTGATTGTTGGTTTTTCTTCTTCTTCCTGTTAATACTTATATACATACATAATTTGTACAGCAACTTTACACTGAAGGGGCTCGGAATTTCTGGATCCATAATACTGGACCCATTGGATGTTTGCCTTACAGTCTGATATCTTACCCATTGAAGCCTCAGGGCTTGGATGCCATTGGGTGCGTAGAGAGCCAAAATGAGGTAGCCCGAGAGTTCAACAAGCAGCTCAAGAACAGAATATCACACTTAAGAAAGGAGCTCACTCATTCTGCAATTACTTATGTTGACATTTATTCAGCTAAGTATAAACTAATTAGCACTTCCAAGAAACAAGGTACTATAATATTTTTAACTTTAGTTACTTTATAAATGAGCTGATTGTGTAACCGGTGCACTAAGCTCTCACTATGAGTAGGGTCCGGGGAAGGGCCGGACCACAAGGGTTTATTGTACGCAGTCTTATCCTGCCACGGCTCGA
Organism: Nicotiana tomentosiformis; assembly: GCF_000390325.3. Taxonomy (NCBI): domain Eukaryota; kingdom Viridiplantae; phylum Streptophyta; class Magnoliopsida; order Solanales; family Solanaceae; genus Nicotiana; species Nicotiana tomentosiformis. The sequence goes on along the minus strand of NC_090817.1, from coordinate 98,139,961 downwards.
ACCCGTGACCTCCTGATCACATGGCAGCAACTCTACTAGTTACGCCAAGGCTCCCCTTCAAATGAGCTGATTGTGTAGTAATATCTTTTAGATTGTCAGTGCATAGAACTTAAAGTCAGAAAAGGTATCGCTAGTAATTTAAGTAAATATTTTGATGGACAAGCAGGTTTTGGGGATCCAATGAAATTCTGCTGTGGTTGGTACAACAATGGATATGAAGTTGCATGTGGGCAGACAACAGTAGTGAATGGAACAGAGTATGGAAAGGCATGTAGTGATCCCACAAAGTACATTAGTTGGGATGGAATACATTACACAGATGCTGCCAATGTCTGGTTGGCCAACTCCATTCTCAATGGCTCTTTCTCAGACCCTCCTGTTCCCATTGAACAATCTTGCACTCATTTATCAAATAGAGTTTAACCAGATAGTGGTTTGGTCAGGCCAATAATCCTGCAGTTTCCAAGAATATTACTACCATATATATAGCTGCATATGTTGTATTTGTCTACTACCACTGAGAAGTCATTTAGGAACTTCTCAATCTTATTTTATGTTGTATGTATGGTCACCTTAATTTGTGTTTAAGTATGACACTTTTTCTTTGATAAAAGTGTTTTTTTTTTCCTTCAAAAAGTGTGCTATCTGCTACTCCTGTCGTCTTTTATTAGTACTGCTACAACAACAATTATTACGCCTCAGTCTCAAACAAGTTGCAAGTGTTTGTAAGAGGTAATGAAATTAAACAGACTAAACAAGTCAAACACATAATTGCTATACTTGTTTAACCAACCCAAGCACTCCATATGTAGGGAAACTTTGGGATAACAAGTAAAACATAAAACTAATAGATTATACTAAAAGAAATTTGTTAACAAAAGCTGATTTTCAAAATGCCAACAAGTCCACAGCTTTCTATTTCAACTGATTCCATAAGGATGCATAATGATATAATGAACTATAAGGTTAATTTCAATAATAGGTTTATGTCTGATGTCACTAATTCAAGGTAAGGAAAAAAGACATCTCCCCTTTTCTCCGGAACACCACATCAGTGTATACTGAAAATGTTAAGGTATTTATAATTTATGAGAAAAAGTTTCCAGGTAAAGGAGAAAGGAAATCTTGAACATCATGTAACTCCCCGTCTGCAAAATATATATACTAACTACTCTACCTCGACCAACTTTAGAATCTATATACATCCTAAAACTTCTCAGCTCTTTTAACCACTTGGCGGTTGAAGGGGCTACTGGAGCATGCTTCTCATATGAAAGGTGAGTTGCTAGTATTATGCATTATGCAATCAAAGTAAAGTCATCTTCTTGTTTTGGTTTCTATTGTAGGTGACACTTGTGATCCACCACCAAGAGCTGCAGCAGCAGATTCCACGTGAGTGAGAAGATATTCATAGATCTTTTTTCTTATCCTATCGATGGTCTCAGAATCGATTTCGGGACTTTCATCATCCTTGTTAGATCCAATCTCATCCAACCAGTCATTCACACTCTTCAGCTGGGATAACATGCCGGCTATTTGACCATTATCTGATAAAGCTGAGGCATCCACATCAGCATCCAAGAACCTTTCTACAAATCCTAAGAACCAGTCTTGGGACGCCATTCGTAATATCTCGGCCAAGTCCACGGTCTCTTCAAGACCATCTCCTCTGACCCAATCCGCCGGAGGTGGAGATTTTGGCTTCTGATTAGCTGCTACCCCATCCGTTAAGCGCCGTTGAGAACCTGATGACTGAATCTTAGAACTGACTGTTGGCCGGGGTTTGGCTTGGTTTTTTGCAGGTGCATTTTTGCTTGAGTTGTCAAGGACTAGCATAGGTAGATTTCCAGCCATAGTCTTTGGGCTTGGCGAGGCAGCTGAAGTGGCACTTGGACTTGAAGTTGCTTTTTTGGTATACACCGAGAAGGATGACAGATTGGTAGCCAATGCAGCATTGACCCATAGAGCTGCCTGTTTACGTTTTTGTGACACAACCTTAAGTTCTTCTTCGGATGGGTTTTCTTCATGATCTGATGATGAATCAGCTGACATGGTCTTGGATAAAGACTCGCCAACAAGACGAACATTCTTCAAACTTGCGTGTAGCGCCAAGAATTGCTCAACAGCAGACTGCGGGTTATCTTCCTTTGCTGAGGAGCTCAACTCAGAATATGTGCTGAACATTAAAATAAAGAAATCAGAAGTTGTTTTTGGGTTGCATAATAAAAGGATAAATTCAGTAGACACTGATGAATTAACAAACTATAAAGGTACCACAATTTGAAAGTCTAAATAAACTCTTACAGAACCATGATCCACTATTTGCGTAGAATGGCAGAGTAATCCTTATTAACCCAGTGCGATTTGAATTCACTTGCTAACCGGTCTACATTAGAAGAATAATTAAAATTTTCACCAGAATAATTCCTTCCTCTAACATGTCCCCACACACCCAGCTGAAACCTATCCCTACTATCAACTGATAGTAGGGGGCATTCCTTCCATTTTGTTGAAGAGTCACTAACTTAAAAAAGTGTTGAGGTCTGTGATTTTATAGGTGGAAACTGGGGGAGGCCCGACAGCATTTTCTGTCCCTTCCTTTTCCTCTTTCAGTAATTCCGGTTGCGAAAGAAAACCTTCTCAACATGGTTATCGTAAAAATCCAAGATGACTTGGTCAAGAAGCCTAAGGGAAGCACATGAATATTAAATGATGGTGGATTCCTTCTAATTTTGGAAAACAGACATCTTACCCCAATGATAAAAAAGTTCAAGGGCATGCAGATTAAATTATATTTATCCCGTAGTACTTCTTCAAAATCTATTCATGTCAGATTCAGCACCCTGATTGAGCAACTATGTTTCCTAGCAGGAAACAGGAAATGTATAGATAACTCCAGTTATACAGGACCAACAAGTAAAAGGAAAAATGAAGTCACAAAGATCAAACCAGAAACGTTAATTGAAAATTGGCAAGAGATCATTTAGCGCTCTCTTTTCTAATTCAATAAGAAAAGAACGTTGCTATTCATACAAGTTAGTAAACAATTTGGCTTCATCATATGGGACAATAAATCCAGCGAAACAATTACATAGGGCTGTCACATGAAGGAAGATAACATACTAACTAAAAGAAGCAGTCACCCTTCTGTATGAAAGTTATTGATCAGAAACAAATTCCTTATTTCAACAAGAAATCTATACATATCCAGCCTCCTACCCCCACCCCATTTCACCATTACCGAGGAGCAAAAGGAGATTCGCTTTTGGCAATTGCACCCAACTACAAGGAAATTTGTCTATATGGGATTGAGCGTGCGTTCAAGTGAGATGAAGCGAGGTGAAACCGTAAGCGTGGAGGTGTTAAGAATAATACTACCCCATGAGGTACATATCCAATTTATTTCAACCGACTCTGAATACATATTCAGAGAATAGAATAGTTCATGTTTCCTCCCAGGAAGTCATCCTTAACACATTCAAAGGAAGCATTAACTGTTCAATATGACCAAACAAGATCTCACAGATGAGCTATTAGTAAAGTGTGCTGTTATCCTCAAAATTTACCACATCCAGAGGCATCATGAGCCAGTCTAGCTTTTGAATTTTGATATCATCTTAAGGCAATAACTTTTATTTATTTTTAAACAAGAATAAAGTGCAGTGAAGGATTAGATAAAGATTGCAGACAGCTCAACCTTCCAGTAATATTAGACAAGAACAAAAAAAGAAATGGGCAGTGGACTAAAGCTGTTAATCTTACCAATTCCTTTTTCTAGTTTACCACCCATAAACACTATTTAGAACAGGCAACTAAAAACAGCATCACCATAATAAGATGACAAGATTTTAATGCACATTCTCCCGTCCAACTTAACTCCTGGAGCAAATGATGCGGTCAAAATTGCTTGTCCATACCATATGGCAGTGTTAGGCTCAAGATTCTTTCAGTTAATCATTGTATAGTAGTTCCGACAGTATGATGCATGAAATGAGGAATATAGCTGTATTTTTCACCCACACTAAGCTCGCCCAAAGAAAAAATGAAAGAGTTTGAAGTGGTACACTCCAAATTTTTGGTAATTGATTATACAGAATGTAGCCATAGAACCTGAATCTTTCTCAATTGGCTCCAACTTAACAAGATGTTACTAGATATACAGCCTAAGTGCCTAACTCTTTTGATTAGTTTTTGGTGCACCCACGAGTTCCCTTTTTCTGTAGATGACAGGGTGTCCATTTTTTATCAGGTAAATAAATGGGCGTCTTTGTAGAGAACCCTATTTTCAGGTTGTATACTTGTATATGGGGTTTTCTCCCCACAGCATCAACAAATATTACCTTGCAAAAACTATTACTACTATGCCTCAATCCCAAACAAGCTGGAGTAGCCTAACTCAATTGTCTGTAACTCGAAGCAAATAAACTGATTTTAGCTCTTAAAACTCACCTTTTACCATCCACACTCAAATAGAAGGAATAGCTATTAAATTCCTACTTACATACCCAAAAAAGGGAAAAAGGAAGGAATACCTTAAACATCTAAGTAAGCTTTCAGTAGCCGAAGCCACCTGCATAGCCTCAATGGCTGCTATCTGTGCGGCATCTCTGTGCTTCATGACTTCCTATAACATGAGATGATATCTTTCAGAGATCAAATAAATAGTACAATCCGCTAATGCATATAATCATCCGATAAGAAAAGGGTTTATAAGCAAACACATCGGCCACACATGCCTATTCAAAATAGGAAAGATTAACTAATAAGACCATCAGGTTACTCGAAAAAGTGGGAAAATATCATATATAAAAATCATACCTTTCCAATCTTTGCCAGAGAAGATGGTAGTGAAGACCAGGCAACATTTCCATCTGCTAAAGTTCTATTACTGACAGCAACTTTGACCAAGTTTTCTCCTAAGCCATTATTGACTTCTCCAGGTAGCTTTCTTCCCATGGATGTTTTCTGCTTACTTGATTTCTCAGCATCAACAGGCTCTCCATTTGCAGAATTCTTCTTTAAGGAAGTTTGAACCTTATTTTCCTCTTTGGATGATTTTGCGAGTATTCCCCTGTTATCTTCTTTATATGTCGGCTTCTCACTGGTTGATTTTCTTGGAACCTGCACCGCTCAAAGCATTTAGATAAAGACTAAAGACAGAGTACCAAAATCTCTGTATTAAAGGCAACAAAGTCAAATAGTTATATGGATGTGTATTTTAATCAGTTTAAACCAATACCCAAACCATCAGAAACTTTTTATCCTTGCCTCGTGCATCCTTTCTCAGAGTGCTAGAAAATCATAACGAGACAGGGAAAAATACTTACAGAAGTGCTCCTTGTTTCGGGCTTCAAATCATGCTTGTTGACCCTCAACCTTGGACTTTCTCTACTCTTCAAATCCATATTCCCTTCCCAGCTCTTCCTCAAGGCCTTAGGCTCCAAGTCGAACCCTTTAACAATATTCTTCAATGAATTCCCACCCAGCACTCTCTTCGGTGTTGGACTCGCCCCACGAACAGAACTTGGCTTCTCCGGTCCAGGTTTAGCTGTTGCTTTCTCCAATCGTTCTAAGCCCTTAACCTTTGCTTGTAGCTTAACCCCATTTGCAAACTTCTCAAAAGAAGTTGGTAATGAATAACAACTTGTAGGAGATGTGGGTATTGATCTTGAGCTAGAAGACTTTAATTTCAATAGAGAATCCTTTTTCTCCACTACATTTAACGCTAACTTCGACAAGTGAGACTTCGACCAAGTCAAACTAGGCTTCTTCTTTTCCACCTTTTCCTCTTTGGTGCCACCATTTGATCTAGAAACTGCAGATTTGTTATTATCTTTCACCCCCACATGATTATTGGCTAACGCTTTCGAGGCTGACTTAGTCTTATCTTGTGATTTTGAACCAGGAGACAAATTAGCATTGTTATTAAGGAAACCTAAAGAATGAGTTGCAACTATATCTTCAGGAGTTCCAACACAAGGATGTCGGCCGGGGATCGGCCGAACCCCTCTAAGGATAGGCACAGGTGAAGCAGCTTCAAGCCTTTCAACATGAATAAACTGACCTAATTGAATCTTATCACTAAGAATAAGATCATCATGTTCATCAGGCAAAGATACATAAGTGGCATGAGAAGAATCTGATACCTTTAAATAGAAACCTTGGTTTGGGAAAAGCTCACCACCTGCTAATGCTGGTACAATGCTAACCACTTGCAAAAGAGATGACCTGTGCTCACCAGCAACTTTCACATCTGTGTTCATATGCTGAAGAAGTTTCAATAACACACCAGGTACCAAAGTAGCCATTTCCCCAAATCTTCAATTAGCATTACCAGCAAAAAAATTCCCAAATTGAAGAACTTCAAGACTTCAACAAAGAAAAGAGACTTTCTCCCCACTTTCAAGATTAAGAAGAAAGATTACAGCTTTACAACTCTCACTCAAAGGGGCTTACACTTAAATCTCAAACCCACATAGGAAATGTTGGTTTACAAGTATAATAGAAAGGAAAATCCCACAAAACCACTCAAACAGATCAAATAAAAACCAAACCTTTGCTATCAATAATAGTTAATAAAATAGAGAGAATAAAGCCAATGTAACCCTATTGAGATTTGCTACCAAATTAGCTTTTCTTAAACCAACAAAAGATTCCAACTTCCAGTGAATCAAGCAGAGGAAAATCAAGAAATTGGTGCCATCAATGGTCAAGAGAAAGAGAAAGAGAGAATAACCAAAAGGAATCAAGAAGAGGAAGGACTGAAACTGAAAGGGGGTTTGGCATTTATACATTTATGAGCAAAATGTATGTAAATTATGTAAAAAGAATAAAACAAGTGATAAAATAGTACTACTCCGTTAATTTATTTGAAAAACCCCAAATAGGAAAAAGCATAAATAGTACTCCTATTGTATTGAAAGAGTGCAGATGAGGAAAAGGGTGAAGGGTTACTCACATTGATTGCTCAGTACAAAGTGTCAATGGGTAAAAAGGCAACTTTTTGAAGGGCATTTTTATGATTAGTTGTTAAGTGGGAAAGAGAAGTATGCACCCGAGTGTATAGTGTCAATGAAGAGCAGAGAAACATGATAAATAAGGTTATTTTTTCTTATTAGTTTATATTTTGGCGAAAATAATTAATCAAGGTACAACCAATAATAATATACGCTTCGGTCTCAAATAAATTGGATCTACTTGGTGACATCATCATTATAATAAAAATAAAAAAGGAGGAAAGATAAGGAGAGAGAAGGGGAAAACTTGAGAAGTGTCCAAAATGAAAGTGACTTCTGAACTGAGAGGTCCTTAAAATTGGCAGAGAAGAGTGTGTAACGTAAAAGGATGTTTAAGGATGTTTTAGGCTTTCTTGCTTTTTACAATGTTGAATTTAAAAAAATATTTTTTTTAGATCTCTTATGTGTAAATGAAAGATCATTTTTTATATATAAAAAAAAGTATGGTCATAAAATTACAAATAAATTTATAAAAGACCAAAAAAATCAATCGACACAAAAGGAGGTTTTAGGGAAGAGAACAAAATTGACGCCAGAGATGAAGAAATAATCACATGATTGATTCATTCATACTATTCAACCTTTGAAGATGTTCCTGTAACAGTTGCTGACACCATATTCATTAATTTTAAAAAAAGTACAATAATTAGAACCATTTTGTGAGTTGTAAACTTGTATTAATGCTTTCTCTTTCTTTTTTTTTCTCCCAAAGAATGATGCTCTCTGTTGGGATAAGGTTTATTTTTCAGATGATATGACAGAGCCCAAAAAATGGGAGTTAATGGGAATCTAACAATAAGATACCTTATTTCCAAAATCTACTCTACTGTAGTAGTATTCGTTACTTTTACTCAAACCATACCAAAAAAAGAAGAAGATTAAAGTAAGACGCTTAGGGGTTGTTTGGTAAGGTAACAAGTTATTTCGGGATTATAATAAAAAATTAAATATGACGAGATTATTTAGTGAATATATTTTTATGAAAGATATTTGGTTCATTGGACTAAAAATGAGATATATACGTACGAAGGGGAGTAAATGGACGTTCATGGCTATTTACAATGTTGAAATTAAGAAAGTATCATTTTTAGATCTCTCATGTGTAAAAGAGAAATGCATGTGTAAAAAAAGAAATATGGTCATAAAATAAAAAATAAATTTTTAGACATACAAAACAATTAGACTTGAATTGTTTAAAGACTTTAGGGGAAGAGCATTGGAGAAGGATATCTTTGTAATTTTAGTGTATATTTCATAATTAATTAATCCTGAAATTATTATTCCACCCTCAATGTGAAATAGAATAATATCTAACACTGGGAGTAATTAATCCCTGATTTAAAAATTTAACTAAATGCGAAATAAAATAATTTTGCATCTAACCCCGAAATTATTATCCCTTATCCCGAATACCAAACGACCCTATATTTGAGTAAGATTTTTTTTTTCTGGTTTCTATGGACAGATTAGAAGGCACATGATTGAAATAATTAATCGAAGCCTCTTTTGTTCAAAAAAAAAAAAGTATTAGAGTTTTATTTGGCCATATGACCACGCTGATTTCAATGATGAAGCCAACATTATTCCAATAGGTAATTTTTATCTTATGTTTATTCTTGCCTTTATAAGTTTACTTTCCTTTTTTTCTTCTTTCAGGAGGAGTTATAACATAAAAGCACATGTTTGAATCAAGGGTATAGATTGGCTGAACAATCAATAATGTTTAAAGTTTAAATGAAAAATACGAAAAATTAAAGTTTAAATTACAACTAAAGCTAAAAATATGTTTAAAAAACATATATGGTACTTGCATTAGTGGTAGATTACAGTACCGATACAATAGTTCAAATATACGCAAGTCTATCTTCATATCACAACAACAACAACATACTCAGTATATTTTTTCGGGGAATACAGAGTATTCGCAGACTTTACATCTATCTTGTGCAGATAGAGAAAGCATTTACGATAAACCGTCGGCTCATGCGAGCATAATCACAATAGTAAAATAAAATAAAATAAAATATAATAGTAAAAATATCACTATCATTTAATAAAAAAAGAAAATCTTTCAAGCAAATATTTCATATATTTTCTTATCTTGTGTAGGTCATAGGACATTGTGTGATTGTATGCAAATGGGTGCATGTGCAAAGGTTATGGCATTGTCGGTTTATGGAAAATGTATTAGTTGTTGGAGATTCTTTGCAAGTAAGAAGCAGTGGCTTTAGTTGGCTTCTGAGTTGGACCCTCGCCCTTCTATAATTTTTTTTTAGAATTCGAATTTTTATCTTTCTCTAGTTAATTTATTTTCTTTTCGTTTATTATTTCTGTTTTTTTTTTTCTTTATGATGGAAAAAGAATAGCTTAAGAATAGCATTAATCTCATTACTCTCCTAGCCTTAAATTGATGCTTTATTGTCTTCAAAAATAGAGAGATCTTTAAGTTTTCTTGTACGGAAAATTATATATTGTGAAAAGTATATTAAAAATTACACTATAAAGTCATACTATTGTTTTTTTCTTCTTCTAAATATATTAAAAATTAAACTAAATGTTGATTTTTTTTTCCTGCTGTAAAACTTTGGGTTGCGTGTACACCCGCAAATTGTGGGGAAGAGGAAGATAGAAAAAGACAGATTATTTAGTAGGATTGAGTTTTGTACTCGTGTGTGTAAAGCATTATTGCAGAAAAAAAAAACTATATTCAATTTATATGATTACCAGCTGAAAAATAAAATTAACTCAATTTTTATCAAGTGTTACCTCTTCGTTCTTTGCGTCGTTTACTGGATTAAGCATTGGCTCCTTCGCACTAAATTAAATCACATGCCATAAGATCCGATTCAGAATTTGTTGGCATTAAAAAAATACAAACAATTACCGTCACCCAATATAATCCCATAAGTGGGTCTAAGGTAACATTAAAAAAATATTAATAAATAAAAAGGTTAGCGATCGTTAACTTGGAATGTTAGCTCAGCCATGTATAGCGCATGGGATATATGAATTATATGTATTTATGTTCTCTTTGTTTTTTTCACATTATTAGTGTTTGTTTTTTAGATTTTTCGTGTCATTTTGGTTCTGGGTGTGTGCAAAGCATTAATGCATTCTATTCAATTTATATGATTACCTGTGGAAAAAAAATAAATTCTAAATATTTGAAGTGTTATACTTCTTCGTTCTTTGCGTATAGAATTAGTGTATACGGTAAAAACCGATTAGTTCTTCGTACGAACTGGTCTAAATGGTAATGCATTGGATCGGAGAAGCGTCTTCATAATATTAAGAGTCACTGGACCAAGCCTCGAGCCCTAGGGACTGATCAATGTCGAGATCGAATCCAAATCGAACTATGATACAAAGTGAAGTTATCGAGCTTATGAGGCAGAAACCGACCTACACTGACCCCGAATCAATACAAGGATCCGAGTCAGAATCGAGCTCAAGTCAAGATCGAGGGCTCGAGTCAAGATCGAGAGCTCGAGTCAAGATCGAGAGCTCGAGTTGATACCAAGCTCGAGTCAATATCGAGCTCATAGACAAGAGTCGTTGCAATCCCACTAAAGCAGAGAATCCTCGCAGGAATTATGGAAAAACTAATTTATCATGGGTCTCCCACAATGTATTTTTAATTATATCTAAAGTAGGATCCCTCCACTATAAAAGAGATGGTTATTATTTCTGTAAGGACCAAGTTTTTGGTATACATTGTAGCTGAGATATCATACACTCCTATATTCAAGAGTTATCCTTTTTTAGCTTCATAAATTGATTCATCTTGCTTAATCTATAAATCATATTCTTTCCAACTTTGCTTATTTTTCATTCTCTACAGACAACACTTGATATTTCTATTCATTCTTATAATTTGTGTCAAGTTATACCACATACCCTTAGAACTACGTACAAATTTAACTCTATCCATTTTTCGGGTAAACAATTTGGCGCTCACCGTGGGGCTAAGGATAACAGTGGTTATTTGGTATGAACCTGCTAAACGCACCCTTTTGAATTTGTTGTTGAAAGTATCTTTGATTTCTAATTAGCAACAACAAACTCTCAATTAATGGCCTTACCTATCGACAACGAAGCTGGCCTTCAAGGAGAAAACAACAACTTGACAACCAGGGCCGAAAGGCCGCTTGTCGATGTCGTTGGGGCCAGAGTCGAAGTACCATTAGACGTTAATTCGCATGTGGCTATTTTGAGGAAAACCAACGCTCTGAGCCTGAAAATAGCAATCGATTTGCACCTCAAGACACCCATAATGTTGAGGAAAACGAAATCAGCTTACGTATGGTTTTCGAAATGTTGCAAGCTCAACAGGTAGCGATAGCTCAGTTGCAGAGTCAAACACAGGTACCGAGCAGACCGGAGCCCAGTCCACCCCGAGAAATCACCCACAGTACGGAGCCAGTTGTAGTAAGGTCAAATGAGCAAGAATCGGGGACTAATCCCGAAATTGTTAAGATGTTCGAAGAACTGACAAAACGAATAGAATCAGGAGAAAAGAGGATGGAAGAAAACAACAAAAAAATGGAAACGTACAACTCTAGGGTTGATCAGATCCCGGGGGCACCCCCGATATTGAAAGGCTTAGATTCCAAAAATTTTGTACAGAAGCCTTTCCCCTCGAGCGCGGCCCCTAAACCAATCCCAAAGAAATTTTGCATGCCCGAAATTCCTAAATATAATGGGACGACCGACCCTAACGAACATGTCACCTCTTACACTTGTGCCATTAAAGGAAATGATCTAGAAGATGATGAGATCGAATCAATATTATTGAAAAAATTCGGTGAAATCCTGTCGAAGGGGGCAATGATATGGTATCATAATTTACCATCTAACTCTATTGATTCTTTTGCTATGCTTGCAGATTGTTTCGTAAAAGCACATGCCGGGGCCATAAAAGTCGAGACCTGGAAGTCGGACCTATTCAAGGTAAGAACAAAAGGATAACGAGATGCTAAGAGAATTTGTATCTCGTTTCCAAATGGAACAAATGGATCTACCACCAGTCACAGACGATTGGGCCGTTTAAGCTTTCACTCAAGGTCTGAACGAACGGAGCTCGATGGTTTCACGGCGACTGAAACATAACCTGATCGAATACCCAGCTATTACTTGGGCCGATGTGCACAATCGATATCAATCTAAAATAAGGGTCGAAGACGACCAGTTGGGTTCCGGGTCCAATTTTAAAAGGGATACCGGATCGAGAACCAAGGTCAAGCAAGGATCGATACCGGCCATACAACGAAGATCGTCGGGGTAGCGAACTTTCACGTAGCCTCGTACGAGGCGAAAAGAGAAATAATCAAAGCCAAGGATCTCGGGGACTCATGAACAGAAATGGGTTCGATAGGCATACCGGACCTAAGGAAGCACCATGGCTATCGGAGTATAACTTCAGCATCGATGCATCCGCCATCGTGTCGGCTATCGGACGCATCAAGGACACTAAATGGCCTCGACCCATGTAGACTGATCCTGCCCAGAGGAACCCCAATAATATGTGTGAATATCATGGCACCTATGGGCACAGAATGGAAGATTGCAGTCAACTAAGAGAGGAGGTAGCCCGGTTATTCAATAAAGGGCACCTTCGAGAATTTTTAAGCGACAGAGCCAAAAACCATTTCAAAAACAGGGATTTCGGTAAACAAAATGAACAGGAAGAACCACAACACGTCATCCACATGATCATCGGTGGCATCGATACCCCTTAGGGGACGGTACTTAAACACACTAAGACATCGGTTATGAGAGAAAAGCGATCTCGAACTTCGGATTACGCACCCATAGGAACCTTGTCCTTTAACGATAAAGATACAGAAGGAGTCATGCAACCTCACAACGATGCACTGGTAATATCCGTACTTATGAATAAAACTAAAGTTAAGCGTGTGTTAATTGATCAAGGTAGCTCGACCAACATTATTAGATCGGAGGTTGTAGAATAGCTCGGTCTACAGGACCAGTTCGTACCCGCAATCCTAGTTCTAAACGGATTCAATATGGCATATGAAACTACTAAAGGCGAGATAATTCTGCCGATAAACGTGGCCGAGATTATCCACGAAATGAAGTTCCACGTAATAGAGGGCGATATGAGATACAACGCCCTTTTTGGAAGGCCGTTGATCCACAATATGAGAGTTGTACCTTCGACCTTCCACCAGGTTCTTAAATTCTCAACATCGAAGGGAGTCAAAACAGTGTACGGGGAACAATCGGCCGCAAGGGAAATGTTTGTCGTCGAAGAAGCAATTCTGATATCCTCGCCTTCATCGACAAATGGGTCAGGCTCGAAGGGGGAACATGATGCCAAATAGCAATCACATACGTCAGCTTCGAACCAACTAGAAGATCAGAAGATCGATGAAGATGATGAGCAAGGGATCCCAAGATCCTTCATGGTCCCCGATGACTCCGACGCAACCCAATCAACGATCGAAGAACTGGAGCAAGTCGTACTAATCGAATATCTGCCCAAACGAAAGGTATATCTGGGAACGGGATTAACCCCCGAACTCAGGAAAAAGCTTATTCGATTTTTTTTGATAATATAAATTATTTTGCTTGGTCCCATTTAGACATAACATGGATCCCACCGGATATAACGATGCATCGTCTAAGCCTGGACCCTAGGTTCAAACCGGTGAAGCAAAAGAGAAGACCCCAGTCCGAGGTAAAACACACATTCATAAAGAACGAGGTAACTAAATTTCTCAAAATAGGGTCCATTCGGGAAATGAAATATCCTGAATGGTTAGCCAATGTGGTTGTAGTCCCTAAAAAAGGGGACAAACTTAGAATGTGTGTAGATTACAAGGATTTAAACAAGGCATGCCCCAAAGATTTTTTTCCACTGCCTAACATCGATCACATGATCGATGCCACGTCCGGCCACGTGATCCTTACTTTTCTCTATGCCTATTCCGGGTACAATTAAATCCAAATGAACCCGGAGGACCGAGAAAAGACTTCGTTTATCACCAAGTATGGAACCTATTGTTATAATGTAATGCCCTTCGGGCTAAAAAATACATGAGCTACTTACCAACGCCTAGTAAATAAAATGTTCGAGGAACAAATAGGTAAATTAATGAAAGTTTATATTGATGACATGCTAGTTAAGTCCCCTGCGCACAGAGGACCATTTGGCTCAATTGCAGGAAACATTCGAGATTTTAAAGAAATACAACATGACGCTCAACCCCGAGAAATGTGCTTTCGGGGTCGGATCGGACAAGTTTCTTGGCTTCATGGTAGCGAATCGAGGGATCGAGATCAACCCCTATAAAATCAAGGCCATTGAATAAATCATCGTCGTGGATAGTGTAAAAGCCGTGCAGAGGCTAACGGGACGGATTGCTGCCTTAGGCCGATTCATTTCAAGGTCATCGGATCGAAGTCACAGATTTTTCTCTCTGCTCAGAAAGAAGAACGATTTCACCTGGACCCCGAAATGCCAACATGCATTAGAGGAATTGAAACGATACCTATCGAGCCCACGAATATTGCACACTCCAAAGGCAGACGAGAAACCTTGCTTGTACTTGGCAGTATCGAAAATCGCGATAAGCGGCATCCTAGTTCGAGAAGGGCAAGGTACGTAATTTTTCGTTTATTATGTAAGTCGAACCTTAGGGGAAGCAGAAACTAGATATGCACACTTAGAGAAATTGGCATTGGCGCTGATAAGCGCCTCTAGAAAGTTAAGACCATACTTTCGATATCACCCCATATGCGTATTAACCACTTACCCACTTCGTAATATTTTACACAAGCCCGGACTATCAGGCCGATTGGCCAAATGGGTCGCCGAACTCAGTGGGTATGATATCGAATATCAACCTGGACGACCATCAAGTATCAAATTTTAGCGGACTTCATGGCCGATTTCACGCCAACCCTCGTACCCGAAGTCGAAAAAGAACTCTTGTTGAAATTGGGTACGTCATCGGGGGTATGGACCCTTTTCACAGACGGGGCTTCGAACCTATAAGGGTCCGGGCTAGGCATCATTTTAAATCCGCCTACAGGTAGCACTATTAGGCAATCTATCAAAACTATTAGGTTGACTAACAACGAGGCCGAGTATAAGGCCATGATTGCAGGTCTTGAGTTAGCTAAAATCTTGGGAGCAATAGTCGTTGAAGCCAAGTGTGACTCTTTACTGGTGGTAAATCAAGTAAACAAAACCTTTGAAGTTCGAGAGGATAGAATGCAAAGGTATTTGGACAAACTACAGGTAACTTTGCACCGTTTCAAAGAATGGACTTTACAACATATACCTCGAGAACAAAACAGTGAGGCCGATGCACTTGCAAATTTGGGATCATCGGTCGAGGAAGATGAGATCAGCTCGGGACTGTCGTTCAAATCTCGAGGTCCGTGATCGAAGAAGGTCATGCCGAGAAAAATTGTACAAGCTTAACCTGGGATTGGAGGAATAAATATATTGAATACTTGAAGAGCGAAAAACTCCTATCGGGCCCTAAATATTTAAGGGCCCTGCGAACCAAAGCTGCTCGATTCACATTGAATGTAGATGGAACATTATACCGAAGGACATTCGATGGACCATTGGTAGTATGTTTAGGTCCAGGAGACACCGACTACATCCTACATGAGATTCACGAGGGTACTTGTGGAAATCATTCTGGTGCCGATTCATTAGTCCAAAAAATAATCAGAGCATGATATTATTGGATCGATATGGACAAAGATGCAAAGGAGTTTGTTCGAAAATGTGACAAATGTCAAAGATTTGCAGTGATGATCCATCAACCCGGAGAGCATCTTCACTCACTCCTATCCCCATGGCCATTCATGAAATAGGGAATGGATATCGTCGGCCCTCTGCCATCGGCCCCAGGTAAAGCTAAGTTTATTTTATTTATTACTAACTATTTATCTAAATGGGTTGAAGCATAGGCGTTCGAGAAAGTAAGAGAGAAAGAGGTTATAGACTTCATCTCGGATCATATCGTATATCGATTTGGGATACCCGCCGAAATAGTGTGTGACAATGGGAAACAATTTATCGGCAGTAAAGTGAAAAAATTTCGCAAAAACCATAAAATAAAAAGGATATTGTCAACACTGTACCACCTTAGTGGGAACGGACAGGCCGAATCTACAAACAAGACTATCATCCAAAACCTGAAGAAAAGGTTGAACGAAGCTAAAGGGAAATGGAGAGAATTTCTTTCTGAAGTCCTTTGGGCATATAGAACAACATCGAAGTCCAGTACGGGGGCAACTCCGTTTTCCTTAGTGTATGGTTCTGAAGCATTAATTCCAGTCGAAGTCGGAGAACCCAACACAAGGTTTCGACATATATCGGAGGAATCAAACCACGAGGCTATGAGTACTAGCCTCAAATTATTAGATGAAAAATAAGAAGCGGCACTTGTTCGAATGACTGTGCAAAAGCAACGAATCGAAATGTACTACAATAGAAGAACCAACCTCCGCCACTTCAGGATCAGGAACTTAGTCCTAAGGAAGGTCACCGCCAACACTTGAGATTGTAATGAAGGGAAGCTCGGCCCGAATTGGGAAGGACCTATCAAGTCCTCGATATAGTCGGAAGAGGGTCTTATAAACTCGGAACGATGAATGGCGAACCATTACCAAACAACTGGAACATATCACTTCTCAAACGATATTATTGTTAAGGTATGATTTTCTCCCTTCTTTCGTCTATATATATTCGATGCTAACTCATTGCAGGAGTTCAACCAAAAACATTGAGACCTCAGGTTTTAAAGTACGTGTTGCACTCTTTTTCCCTTAGATCGATTTTTATCCCAACCGGGTTTTTCCGGCAAGGTTTTTAACGAGACAACAACTATGTGCTACCTGAGGACAATTCAATAGTATCCAAGATTTTTTTACAATCAACCTCGAATACTTAGGGGCTTTACCATCGAATAAATTGAGTTCGATACAAGAAAGTTATTTCGTACCAAAGTCATGGCAAACAGGGTCTCGATAGGGAAAAGTGTAAGGTCCAAATGGTCAAAACGAACCATGCTCGCATAGTTTTGCTCGATCCCTGGCACAAAATACGAACACATGTATAATGACCTCTTTATTGATAACTCATATGTTGAAAATTTCATTCTGCTTCATGATTCAAATAGGCTTAAGGGTCGACCACTACTGAATGAGTTTTGAAAACACTTCGAGTTCGAGCAATCACTCACTCGACTATTAAGCCTAAGGGCTATCTTACTTTGAGTTCGAGCAATCACTCACTCGACTATTAGGCCTAAGGGCTATCTTACTTCGAGTTCGAGCAATCACTCACTCGACTATTAAGCCTAAGGGCTACCTTACTTTGAGTTCGAGCAATCAGTCACTAAGGGCTATATTACTTCGAGTTCGAGCAATCCCTCACTCGACTATTAAGCCTAAGGGCTATCTTACTTCAAGTTCGAGCAATCACTCACTCGACTATTAAGCCTAAGGGCTGCCTTACTTTGAGTTCGAGCAATCACTCACTCGACCATTAAGCCTACGGGCTACATTACTTCGAGTTCGAATCACTCACTCGATCATTAAGCCTACATGCTACATTACTTCGAGTTTTAAATCACTCACTCGATCATTAAAATTATGAGCTGTATTAATTCGAGTTCGAGCAAAACACTCACTCGACCATAAAGCCTACGGGATACAATACTTCGAGTTCGAGTTCGAGTTCGAGCAACCACTCACTAAACTATTAAGCCTAAGGGCTATCTTACTTCAAGTTCGAGCAATCACTCACTCGACTATTAATCCTAAGGGCTATCTTACTTCGAGTTCGAGCAATCACTCACTCGACCATTAAGCCTACGGGCTACATTACTTCGAGTTCGAATCACTCACTCGACTAATAAGCCGACGGGCTACATCATCTCGAGTTTTGAGCAAACACTCACTCGACCATTAAGCCTACAGGCTACATTACTTCTAGTTCGAATCACTCACTCGACTAATAAGCCTACGGGCTACATCACTTCGAGTTCGAGCAAGCACTCACTCGACTACTAAGCCTGCGGGCTACTCTTATTTCGAGTTCGACCAAATACTCACTCGACCATTAAGCCTACGAGCTACATTACTTTGAGTTCGAATCACTCATTCAATCATTAAGCCTACGGGCTACATCACTTCGAGTCCGAGCAAGCACTCACTCGACTACTAAGCCTGCGGGCTACTCTTATTTCGAGTTCGACCAAATACTTACTCGACCATTAAGCCTACGGGCTACATTACTTCAAGTTCGAATCACTCACTCGATCATTAAGCCTACGGGCTACATTACTTCGAGTTTGAAATCACTCACTCGATCATTAAGCTTACGAGCTGTATTAATTCGAGTTCGAGCAAATACTCACTCAACCAATAAAGCCTACAGGCTACATCACTACGAGTTCGAGCAAGCACTCACTCGACTACTAAGCCTACAGGCTACTCTTATTTCGAGTTCGAGCAAATACTCACTCGACCATTAAGCCTACGGGCTACATCACTTCAAGTTCGAGCAATCACTCACTCGATTACTAAGCCTACGGGCTACCTTATTTCGAGTTCGGGCAAGCACTCACTCAATTATAAAGGCTACAAGGTCCAAATAGGATTGAATTGCCTAAAACCTTATGAAAATCTTCATAAGGCATGAAATCTTCATGAGGCAGATAATAAAATAGAGGAAAGTCGAGAAAAGAAAAGTTCTTTATATATATGTACAAGAATGTTTATAATGTTCGAATAGGACCCTATACAGAAAACCAAAATGAAAACTAAGGGCTAAGTTTCGTGGTTATCTACCATGGCAGTCTCTTCTCTATCAGGCTCCTCCCCGCTCTCGGACCCGTTTTTGCTCCCATCATCAGCATCATCATCAACATCACCATCGTCATCATCATAAGCCAAGGCTTCAGCATCTGCTTTGAGCTCTTTAGCCTTTTTATCTCTTTGGCGAGATCGAAACCTCGAGCATGGATCTCCTCGAGGGTCTCCCTCTGAGATCAGCACTTAGCAAGTTCAGCAACCCAATGAGATTTAGTGTTGGTAGTCTCAGCTGCCTCTCTTACTTGTATCTGAGCAGCTTCAGCATCGACCCGATAGACGGCCACAAATGCATCCGCATCGGCCTTTGCCTTTTCAGCATCAGATTTGGCCTTGGCAAGTTCGGAGGCCAACTGAGCCTCGAGCTCCTCTATTCTTCTTGCTTGAATCGAGCTTTTCCCCTTCATGATCTGAAGTTGGTTTTCAGCTAATGATAATTGGGCTCGAGCAACCTCTTTCTCTACAGCAACCTCTTTCTCTACATCATCTCAAGTTTCTGCTGCAGCTGTGAGACCGAAAAATTAGTCATCGTCCTGATATCGAGCCCATAGGCTTTTAATAGTATCATTACCTGCTCGTACAGATCGGTCTAATCCTGGTGAGCCTTGGCCAACTCAGCTCGGAGGTCTTTGATTTCCTCTCCCTTTTACCCTAAGAGGAGTTTAAGGGCGTTCCTCTCCTCCATGACCCGTTGAAGGTCGGCCTCATATCGACGCAACTTGGCTCGAGACCGAGAACATGCTTCTCGATGAGCTGTTGTGGCCTATGAAGAAAGAAGAAAAGAAGTTAGAATAGAATAGCAAACATGAAAGTGGTATCAACGAAGGGATTTAGAGCTTACCCGATTTAGATCTTGTTGCACTTCACACAAAAGGCCTGACACATCACTAGGGCCAGCAACATCATCGACACCAGTAAACAAATCACAGAAGGGGTCCTCCCCTTCATGTGATCGGTTTATCTCAAGGGCCTCCAAAGTTTGGGCATCTCGAATCGCCCCTTCGGAAAATGCAGGGAGATTGGGCGAGTCCCCGATTACTATTGCCCCAAGCGACTTTCTTGGGGCGTTCTCCTCAGTTCGGAGAACTTCAGGATCGATCTCTTCTGATATACCCACCGATTGTCAACTTCGGTAAGAAGCATTCTCGATCTCTAACGGTTCGTGGACTCTACTAGAAACTTCCTCAGATATCTCCTCAATCCGAGGCGGAGCTTTATAAATCACCATCGACGCGACTGCCTTTGGGGCATCGATGGTTTTCTTCATTCGGACCACCAACACAAACCCGTCGTTTTGTTCTTCTTCGTCTTCATCCCTTAGACGCAGAACTGATTCTACGGTCAAAGGAATGGCATTCTTCCTCGACTTACGATCCATCCTCATCATCGGTTTTGGATCTTCGGAGGTGGAGGCTCGTTGTCTCTTATTATCTTTCACCGACTTTAGATCAGAGGCCGAAGCCTCTTCCTCAACGGATGAGGGCCTCAAAACCGCAGCTTTGCCCACACCTACATACAGGAAAATTGATTTAAGTATATGGAAAGCATCTCGTTCGAACTACCAAAGATACAAGAAAGAGGCTCACCGTGATTTTTGGCCTCCCATCGGCCCTTGGAAAAATCACGCCACAAGCGCCATCAGTTTTTGTATCTCTTTCCTTTCAGTTTTTGTATTCGTCTCATTCAACCCATCTGGCATCCACAGACCTTGAATCTCATTCCTTTCAGTTTTGTATTGTTCTATATTTTCAGACAGTATTTTTAGCAGTCAGACTTTATTATCATTTAGATGCTCATGTACTCAGTGACACCGGATTTTGGGAATGTATTTTATGTAAGTGATTTGTGAAATTTTCTATGAAATTCAAATATTATGTTTTCAAACTTAAAAGAATTTGTGGTTTATTGAGGTTGTCGGCTTGTCTAGTATTGATATAGGCGCCATCATGACAGGTTAGGTCGATTCTATTCTCTCAAGATTATGAGGACACGTACTACTGGATTGGACGGTCAGCCACCAGTGCCACCAGTTAGGGCCGCGAGAGGTCGGGACCGTGGTAGAGGATGGGGTCATGGTAGAGTTCGAGGTGTAGCTCGTACAACAGTTGGAGCACCATCAGTTTCTCCAGCTCAGGAGAAAATTCCATGTATAGTTGAGTTTGCGGGGCCAGCTCAGGCATCCGTTGTGCCCATTGTGATTCCATGAACGAGGTTCGAGACGAGTATTCTGTGTTTTGGTGATGGGCCAGTCTGGAGGACTTGAGTCCAGGGTTAGACCGTAGCTTAAGCTCGGTAGTTTCGGATGTGAGAACTTGTGCGGTTGGACTTATGCGTAGGTAGTATCACTATGAGTGGAATTTGTGGCTCGATGAGCGGTTGAATGACTATATGATGAGTATGATGTGAATGCGGGATGTGTTCAGGTGGGTTAAATGAGACGAATAAAGTTTACTTGTGACTCAAGAGTGTGATATTGGGTACTTGATTCCTGTTTTGATGTGATATACAGTTTTGAGTTGTGAGTGCGTTGAGGGATCTGTCATGATGTTTCATTATGGAGCGAATTAGATTTTCATATCGTGTTGATGAGTTCAAACTCAGGAATATTAAGTGATTCTGTGGTAATTGTGGATGCGAAAGGGTATAGCAAGATGCCGATTTGAGGCTAAGCATATGAGTTATCTCCTGCAGAGTAATCTATGTAGGTATATTCCTTATAATGTTGAGTGGAAAGTTTCTTTTATACTAGTTGGGCGTATGTGTTGGGATTTGAATTTGAATCTGGTTGAGAAAGTTGACTTGACTGTCACGAGAATAAATGCGAACTTAGCGGATGATTGAGGTATTTTATTGCATAAGCTTGAGAAAATTTTTTGTTGAACTGACTACAGTATTATGTCAGTAATAAAGTATGGGTATTATGAGTTATCGAGTGTTTTGTTCTATGGCTTTGATCCAAGTAGGGGGCTACTATTGACAATTCAATTTCATGAATATATGTTAAGTTTTAGTTTTGGTCTGAGGCATACTTATGGGTTAGTTATGACTTGCAGAGGTGGATATCGAGGATGACTCGGGTAAGGAAATTCCTGGATACGGGTTACATTGCACTTTATGAAAATATGAAAAATTATAGAATGATTAAGTTGTTATTTTGAAGGATGTAGTACGCACGAAGTATGAATTTGATTGGCCGTGCTAAGGTAGAGTTACTTCTTTGAGTGTTGATTGTGCTAAAGGAGCACGTGTCTTTCGGCCCGTTTGGGCGGAGCAAATTAGATTTGAGCAGAGTGGATGGCTCTCAAGAGGGTTCTAATGGAATCAAAATGTATATGTGGCAATTGAAATTTTTTCGAATTTGTATATCACTAGAATCAGTTACTTACATTGGATGGTATTGGGACGTGTGATAATTCTATTTGACTATGGATTCTACATTTCAGTATAAGAAAGGAAAGAGGAACAATTTTAAATTCACATAAAGTCCTTAAGAGTGGGTGTCTCGGTTGTGGTATTTATGGAGGTGCTTAAGAAGAATACATTGGCTTATGGGCCTTAGGGCGGTGTGGTTTAATGTTAGGATGTCTTGTAGTGAGCTCTGGGTAAGTATTGTAGTGTTCTGACAAGGAGAAGTGTCAACTTGAGGGTAATTCAAAAGAAACTCGAAGAAAATAGGACAACTGGGTAGTAGGCTAGACTAGTATGGTAATGGTATATTCGGTTCTTTTGGGGTAATTATGATGTGGTGAGGCTCTACGGATGTTTTGGTGACAATATTCTTGGGTTTGGTAACCTACGTGGCTTGGTCGAATTAGAAGAATTCAGTTTTGATAGATTGGTTATGTGCAAACAGATTTCAAAGTGTTCTTGATGGTTTCTACTATGGTTTGATCCGGATATTTTCTACAGTAGTGAGGAACATGTTGTGTATTGTGATTTCCTCCTGGAAGGGAGAAGATGGAAGATTTATAACTAATCGGGTATGTATTATACCGGTGACTTAGAGTTGATATGAAATTCTCATTCTTTTTGTATGGTGGTCTAATATAGGCGGTGTGTCCCGTGGGATTGAGAATTGCATGTACAAGGTGGCAGTTCAGTTTTGAAGGGAAGGACATGAATTATGGACAACATGGTCAATTTCAGACATTTAGATGAATGTTATAACTGCTCGGTAATTCCTGAGAAGGGTGCGCATTTCAGAAGGCGTATTGTGTTTTGATTTACAGATGTTCATCGGTATTGCAGTACTCACATGGTTGATAGACTGCTGATATTCAAATTATTGATATGTGGTGCGAAAAAATTATGGAAGTATTCCTCGTGGGATGATCATGCATGAAAGATGTGTTAGTCGTTCGAATGCTAGAATTGGGATCAATTATGATGATGATTCATGTGTCCTATGAATTTGGAAACTCGGAGTTCTGAGAAGCATATTATTTCAGGGTTGTGACCTGTTTGAGGTGAGTATTTTATTTAAACTCAGTGAAGGCACTAGTTGCGTTAACTATTTGTGATAGCTACGTACTATGAGTGGGTATATGTAAGGTTTGAGCCCATGTGCAGGCATCAGGGCAAGTATTCATACTCGAAAAAATGCTTAGGCTATGATATGCCTAAAGTTGACTGTTAAGCATAAAGTTATAACGTTTCTCATATTCGTACATTTGTGGAGAACTATCTGGGCTATACTTGAGGTTATAAAGAGGTCCTTGAGAAAACTTGGTAGTTACTATTTTTGCGTTAACTTGCCGATTAAAGTTGTGATAGCACACTTTGTATATGCCTACACTATGGCGTGTTATTTATACCAGTCCAGGAGCATGCGAATATTATTTCATTATCATATACATGTATACTTGTTTAATTGCTCCTGTATGATATGGTGGGACAGGAGGCCCGGGATTATACCAGACAGATTATATTATTAGCATGTGAGTTCTCCGTGCAGCGTGTGGGAATTTTATTTCTTTGATAATTTATCTGATTCCATTGCTTTCCTTCCTCTATGATAAAAATTACTTGAACATCGTATTTGAGTAATTGTGTACATGCGCCTACGGTTATCCTCTTCACAAAATTTGAGGAGTTGGTTGTAAATATTAGGTTGTGGTGGTGCTAGCTAAACTTGCGAAACGGTTCTCTTCTTTGAGATATTTTCCATTTTTAGGTGCGCAGATTGCACAATTTTTGGATCGATACATATTGGTGTGGTGTGTATGTGGAATAGTTGTGTTTGATAATATAAGATCATTGGACCTAAAATGTGTACTATCGGGTTTGATAATGGTATATTTGGGAGGATGATATCGAAAGTCGACTTAGAAAGTGATTATGGTTCTGGTTAGGGTGAGAGAGCTCCATGACTTGTTGATATGATAAGTGGTTATGAGATTCCGCATATTTCTTTCATTATCAGTAGTGTATGAAAGTTTTGAGAATGAGGTTTTGTTTGATATGAGGTTTAATACTAGTACCAGATTGGTTTTGAGTAGTTACTGTGATCGGAAATGGTGATACGAGTATGCGAGTTATGTAGTATGTTATGTGATTATATGTGGGGTTGTGTTCATGGTTTGATACAGCTTGTTCAAACTTATATAGTGAGTAGATGTGAGACTCGGGTCTTGCAAGAAATTCTGGATGTTGAAAATTGGGTTCTAAGTTTTACGGACTAAGGTTAAAGTAATAATCTTCAATTATGTTGTGTTGTCAGGCCTATATGGAATAGGGTAGCGTGGTATCACCCCCGTGTATGTGCGTGGTAAGATGGAATAGTGATGTGATGGCTTGGAAACAACTCTTGGCACGTTCGAGGACGAACGCATGTTTAAGTGGGGGAGAATGTAACGACCTGGCCGGTCGTTTTGAGTATTGCAGTCCTGTTCTCCCATTTACTACTCAATTTTTGCTTTACAGTTATTATGTGACTTGTCGGGGGAATTGGTTCTGGTCCGGCGAGGTTTCGAAATGAATTGAGACACTTAGTCTCGAAGATGAAAACTTAAGTTGAAAAGGTTGACCGGATGATTGTCTTATGTGTAAACGACCCCGGAATAGAGTTTTGATGATTCCAACAGCTCTGTATGGTGATTTTGGACTTAGGAGCGTGTCCAAAAAATTATTTGGAAGTCCGTAGTTAAATTAGGCTTGAAATGACTAAAATAGAAATTTAAGTTAGAAGTTTGACCGGAGAATTAACTTTTGATATCTGGGTCGGAATCTGATTTTGGAAATTTGAATAGCTTCGTTATGTCATTTATGACTTGTGTGCAAAATTTAAGGTCAATCGGACTTGATTTGATAGGTTTCGGCATTGAATGTAAAAGTTGAAAATTGTTACTTTTGAATAGGCTTGAATTGGGGTGTGATTCATGTTTAATTGTTGTTCAATATAATTTGAGGCATCGACTAAGTTTGTGTCATATTATGGGACTTGTTAGTATACTTGGTTGGGGTCCCATGGGCTCGGATGAGTTTTGGAAGAGTTTTTGGAAGAGTTTGGTGTTTTGAGCATAAGTATGTAATGATCCAAAGGTCCATTTTTAGTTCTAGAGATCGAAATTCGATTTCGAGACTTCTGGGATTTTGATAATGAATTATAGGAGTGATCTGGAAAGTTTTGTCTAATTTCATCAAGTCACGATTGGGTTTTTAGCGCGAAATATGAGTTAATTGTTTAACGAGCGAAATTGGTATCGCATTGAGCAAATGAGCTCCGAATTGAGTTTCGATTGAATGACTAGGTTTGTATTATTATTATTTGTGACTCATAGGAACAAGAATCGTCAAATTCCGAGTTTGTATGATGGAGTTAAAGCCTTTTTAGTAAAAACAATAACTGCTGGTGCAAGCAAGTTCTAGTGTTGATTTTTAGTGACGGAAAATGGATTTTTAGTGACGGATGGGCATAAACTTAAAGACCAAAAATTGTCATTTCCTTCATTATGTTTTAGATTTTTGGAGCACGGTTCTTGGGCGATTTTGAGGATTTCTTCACGACTTCGACTTGGGTAAGTGTCTTATATCCAAAAGTGATTATATTTCATAAATCCATGGTTATATTCATCATTTTTTCGGATTTAAATGGAAGAAATCAAAATTTTTGCTAAACTTTTCAAAAATAAAAATTTTAGATTTGGAGGTCGAGTTGTTATCGAAATTTGATAAAATTAGTATTGGACTCATAATTGAATGTGTTATCGGATTTTGTGAGTTTTATCAGATTCTGAGACGTGGGCCCCACATGCGCTTTTTGGTGCAATTTTGAATTTTTATTGAAAAATTAGTATTTTCATATGAAATTAATTCCTGTAATTTGTATTGACTGAAACAAATTATTTGTGACTAGATTCGAGGCATTCGAAGGCCGATTTGCGAGGCAAAGGCATAGCAGAGTAAAGAATTTCACGATTTGAGGTAAGTAATAGTTCTAAATTTGGTCATGAGGGTATGAAACCCCAAATTATGTGTTATATGATTGGTTTTGAGAGGACGCACATACTACGTGACGGGCGTGTGTGCGTGCACTGTAGGAATTGTGACTTGGTCAAATTTCATGGATTTTTTTAGTTGAATAATCTGTTGTTATCTGCACATTCTCTATGTAGTAGAGAAATTGAACCACAAATCATGTTTAGATTATGTGTTGGCACTATAGGGACCCACAAAGGTCGTGCACATGTTGAATTATCTGCTAAATTGTTGTTTTGTACTCAATCACGGTTTACTTATTTATTTTATCTCAGCCTCTATTGTTCATCATTGATGCATCATATCATTGTTGTTCTAGCTGATTTCATGATTATTGAGAGCCCGAGAGACTGGAGAGATTTATGACTGAGTGAGCCCGAGGGCCTGATTGTGAGATATTATATTATAGCACGTGAGTTGTCCGTGCAACACGTGAGTTGTCCATGCGGATCCATATATTATACTATAGCACGTGAGTTGTCCATGCAGCACGTGAGTTGTCCATACGGATCCATATATTATACTATAGCACGTGAGTTGTCCGTGCAGTATGTGAGTTGTCCGTGCGGATCCATATATTATACTATAGCACGTGAGTTGTCCGAGCGGATCCATATATTATACTATAGCACGTGAGTTTTTCGTGCAACATGTGAGTTGTCCGTGTGGATCCAGATATTGATACTATAGCACGTGAGTTGTCCGTGCGGATTATAGCGCTTGGGCTGTAGGAGCCCCTCCGGAGTCTTTACACACCCCCAATGAGCGCAGGTACCTACTGAGTGCGAGTGCTGACTGCTGAGTGATTGTGGTCCTGAGAGAATGCATTTGATTTCATTACTGTTGCACTTCAGTTGTCATATATCATTGTTTTGTTTTTTTGGAAATTTCTGAGAGATATTATCTTATGATTCAGTTGAACTTGACATGAAATTATTGTTTTGGCCTTAAATGTTAAACTTGAAAGCATGCCTACCTTATTATGTTGGAAATTACTGTAATTGGACTCAGCTGTGAAGCTCGTCACTACTTTCAGTTCTTTATTTAGTATTGTTACTTGCTGAGTTGGTTGTACTCATACTACACCCTGCACCTCGTGTGCAGATCAAGGTACTTCTGGACACGACGATTGCTAATTCTCGGAGTTTATCTGTTGGAGTTTATCGAGGTAGATGTTTGACGTCCGCAGACCTTGACACTCTTTCCTTTTAGCTTTTGTACTATTCTATATTTTCAGACAATATTTTTAGCAGTCAGACTTTGTTATCATTTAGATGCTCATGTACTCAGTGACATCGGATTTTGGGAATGTATTTTATGTCAGTGATTTGTGAGATTTTCTATGAAATTCAAATATTATGTTTTCCAACTTAAAAGAAATTGTGGTTTATTGAGGTTGTTGGCTTGCCTAGTATTGACATAGGCACCATCACGACATGTTAGGATTTTTGGGTCGTGACAGCCTTGATCATGGACTTGTTCTGTTATGTTGTCCCTTTCATTAGGTTTACTTGATAGACATTTTCATGTGAAGGTCGTGCTTTGCTTGTTTTTTGTCTGTGATCTAAGGTTCTATGGTTGATTCTGAATCATATTTCATTTTAAAACTCTTTGGAATGGCTTACAATCCTATGATGGTCAATCATGGCACTCTTAAACTTTATTTCTGGAATTACAAACATAAACTTGCCTCATATGTGTCTGGTGTATCTTTCAATTTAGCATGATCATGTTTATATATCTTGACTAGAGATATTGTTAGCCATAGTTTTAAGAATTAAGTGTTTAAGTTATTTAGTTAAATCCAATAAGCACTTTTTCAACTGTATGGCTGAATTTGGCATCCATTTGGGTAAGTAAGTTATTCATTTGGGCCTGGTATGTTGAACCTGTTGTGGTACTGAAAGTCTGAAATGCATTATCCGCATCTGGAGATTGGGCATGCATTCCATATGAAGTCCTAAGCCTATTTGAAGGCCCAGATATATTATTGGATTATTCTATATTCGTATTTGGGCATGTAATCATTCAATATGGTATGTACTAACTCTGTAATAACGAATAAGGCTGGAGTATTCTAATACTTGCATGAAAAGGTAAAAAATATGCCTATAGGGTCCATGTGTTCTATTTGCTATTGCGTCCAGCATGCCTTATTGTTGTTTCATTTAGTGTGTCACACACTGATAGGGATCATGCCAATAGGAATTACACACACACTTCACTGAACTTGTCAAAATATGTTGGCTCAAGTATCTGCTACACTTATTTCCATGTTTACTACTCAACACTTTCAAATAGTATGCCTATAGGATACAATAATACAATGCCTTTGCTAATCTAGATACCATGACTATAAAGTTTAATAATTGATCAAATGCTTTATGTTACTTTTGTACTGCCTCACTTAAATGACATGCCTATAGGAATAAAGTGTTGCAAAATCAAGTTTAATTGTCAATTGCTAGAAATCCTACCTATATGATGTTTATCGACGCTGCTAATCCTGTGTTTTCAAGCGACTTCACTACCTTATTATGCAACTATTAGAAATAATGCATATATGATACTTTCACCTGCCTAAGACGCATATATATAAAATTAGCACTGGTAATTCAGAGTTCTGGGATTGTTTTCACAACCTTATTATGCAAACAAAAATAGAAATCATGCATATAGGACTTGTAACGCTTTAATCCACTTATATGTTAGTTCAGAAGCTGCAACACTGCACGTAAAATACTGAAATCAAATAGAAATCATGCCTATAAGACCTAATGATTCTAATATGTCTTAATTATGTCTACTGCATAACAAGAAAATCTAATCGCGTGCTTTTGTACTTATGTGTGGAGGTCAACTTGAGCCTTTCATTGCTATTGTGTGTAGTTCTATCTGCTTTGAATGTCGCCTAGTTTTATCATTTTGCGCAACCTAAGTAAAATCTAGAACCACCTAATAGTAGGTCCAAAGCCTCCTGGACTATAGGCACGAGACGAGTACTACACACATATGGTACGATTTAGAATTCAATTAGAGCGCCTTTAAGTAATAACTTCAACATAGTAATTGGGTAGCAGGAGATGATAGTCTGTACCCGCTGAATAATATAAGCAAGCCCTACCTCAAGAGAGTTGTGAAATATTATTTATGTTGCATGGGGTGATCCTTTAGGCTAAAAACTTAGGACCCCTTTCTTTATACTCTTGTTGTTCGCATTTAGTCATTTGTACTCCTTGTGATTTTTTAAAGACTTGTATCAATTAGCCATATAGTTAATTCTTATGTTATAATAGAGTTCTCAGCTTCTACATCTTTCTTTGCTTATTTGATCACCTAGCTTAATTCTCTAATCCACATAGTTTAAACTTCGGTCGGGAACCACAGTTGTGGATCTCGAAGAATATCTAAAGCCTTCTCTTTGAGGTAATTTGAGCCCTTACCCGATCTTTAGTGGCGTTCACTAGTCAAAATAGAGTTATTTGCAAATAGGTGCCCTAACGCACCTTAAATTGTTAAGTGATGACTCTTCTCTTTTAATACCTATTTAAAAGAGTTGTCACACATCGAAACCCGCTTTTTGCGAGAAAACGGGGCGCGACACATGACACGTTCACCTCATTCATTTTTGCCTGGTCCTCCTCGATCACCAAGCATCGGTGGTGGCTAGGTATCCCTACAGGAGCAGATAAAACTAAGGCGTCCTCTGGGATAATCAATATAACCGATCTCTTGCGACCAGAGTCCACACTCGGAGCGGGTAACTGATTGATTAATTTCAGGCTCGAGCTCGGCCCACCAACTTCCGAGGATGTGTCCTTTAGAACTTCCAGGTCGCCCAGCACGGAGAAGTCTTCCAAAGCAAACGAGTCCATGTCATCGAAAAAGGAGTAAAGGGGATCGTCCGCACCATGTACTCCTTTATTGGACTTCTCATTTCTCGCTTGGGCCTCTTCGAGCATGGACTCAGTGCAGGAGGGCATCCCCGAGATCTCAATTATGCCAGGCACTTCCTTTGGAGCAGAGTTGGCATCCTGGGGGAGTCTCACCCCGGATATCCGCAATGATCTTTTGAGTTGGAGGGGGGTCGATGTCATGAGTCACCCCCTCAGATGCATTTGATTCCCGGGGATAAGTCGTACTATGGGTAACAAAAATACATTCATCCTCCGACTCGTCCCTAAGCCGGAGAAGAGAGTTGGAATTCAGCACCCGAGAAATGGAGCCCCTCTTGGACTTGCGGATCACCCTTTTCTTTGGTTTCTTTACCTCGGAGCCCGGGTATCCCGAAGGTTTTCTCTTATTTTTCTTATTTTACTCCATGGCAGTGACGGAGGGATCAACAGACGGGGGCACATCCTCGTCCCCTTCTGAAGGCCTAAGTTCAGTGGTCTTAGGCAAACGTGCAATAACGAAAGGGAAGAGGAGTTAGTGTAATAAAATATAGAAACATGGTATTGGCTATTCAGAAAGAGGCCGTACCATGAGAATGGTCCTCCTATCGGGCCTTCAAAAGTCCGCACTATGTGCGCTCGAAGTACGACATCTGAGTACATATGCCCTCATTCCACTCCTTTAGCGGGGGGGACCGCATTCGGAACCTAGATGACAGATGCACAACCACAAAAATGAATAAGAAGAAAGAAATTGAAGGAAAAGAATTTTGTCATTTAAAGAGATATTGCACTTACGAGACGCATTCCACTTCTTAGGGAATGGCACGTATTCGGAACGCATTCCATTTCTATACTGGAATCATATAGAAATCATGCCTATATGACCTAATGATTCTAATATGTCTTAATTCTGTCTACTGCATAACAAGAAAATCTAATCGCGTGCTTTTGTACTTATGTGTGGAGGTCAACTTGAGCCTTTCATTGCTATTGTGTGCAGTTCTATCTGCTTTGAATGTTGCCTAGTTTTATCATTTTGAGCAACCTAAGTAAAGTCTAGAACCACCTAATAGTAATGTCCAAAGCCTCCTGGACCATAGGCGCGGGACGAGTACTACACACATAGGGTACGGTTTAGAATTGAATTAGAGCGCCTTTAAGTAATAACTTCAATATAGTAATTGGGTAGCAGGATATGATAGTATGTACCTGCTGAATAATATAAGCAAGCCCTACCTCAAGGGAGTTGTAAAATATTATTTATATTGCATGGGGTGATCATTTAGGCTAAAAACTTAGGACCCCCTTTCTTTATACGCTTGTTGTCCGCATTTAGTCATTTGTACTCCTTGTGATTTTTTTAAGACTTGTATCAATTAGCCATATAGTTAATTCTTATGTTATAATAGAGTTCTCAGCTTCTACATCTTTCTTTGCTTATTTGATCACCTAGCTTAATTCTCTAATCCACATAGTTTAAACTTCGGCCGGGAACCACAGTTGTGGATCTCGAAGAATGTCTAACGCCTTCTCTTTGAGGTAATTTGAGCCCTTAACCGATCTTTGGTGGGGTTGACTAGTCAAAATGGAGTTATTTGCAAATAGGTGCCCTAACGCACCTTAAACTGTTAGGTGACGACTCTTCTCTTTTAATACCCATTTAAAAGAGTTGTCACACGTCAAAATCCGCTTTCGCGAGAAAACGGGGAGCGACATATGACACGTTCACCTCATTCATTTTTGGCTGGTCCTCCTCGATCACCAAGCATCGGTGGTGGCTAGCTATCCCCACAGGAGCAGATAAAACCCGGGCGTCCTCCGAGATGATCAATATAACTGATCTCTTGCGACCAGGGTCCACACTCAGAGTGGGGAACTGATTGATTAATTTCAGGCTTGAGCTCAGCCCACCATCTTCCGAGGATGTGTCCTTCGAAACTTCCGGGTCGCCCAGCCCGGAGAAATCTTCCAAAGCAGACGAGTCCATGCCATCGAAAAAGGAGTGAAGGGGATCGTCCATACCATGGACTCCCTCATTGGACTTCTCCTTTCTCGCTTGGGCCTCTTCGAGCATGGACTCAGTATAGGAGGGCGTCCCCGAGATCTCAATTATGCCGGGCACTTCCTTTGGAGCAGAGTTGGCATCCTGGGGAGTCTCACCCCGGATATCCACAATGATCTTTTGAGTTGGAGGGGGGTCGATGTCACGAGTCACCCCCTCAAATGCATTCGATTCCCGGGGATAAGTCGTACTATGGGTAACAAAAATAGATTCATCCTCTGGCTCATCCCTAAGCCAGAGAAGAGAGTTGGAATTCAGCACCCGAGAAATGGAGCCCCTCTTGGACTTACGGAGCACCCTTTTCTTTGGTTTCTTTACCTCGGAGCCCGGGTATCCCGAAGGTTTTCTCTTCCTTTTCTTCTTCTCCTCCATAGCAGCGACGGAGGGATCAACAGACGGGGGCACATCCTCATCCCCTTCTGAAGGCCTAAGTTCGGTGGTCTTAGGCAAACCTGCAATAACGAAAGGGAAGAGGAGTTAGTGTAATAAAATATAGAAACATGGTATTGGCTATTCAGAAAGAGGCCTTACCATGAGAATGGTCCTCCTATCGGCCCTTCGAGAGTCCGCTCCATGTGCGCTCGAAGTACGACATCTGAGTACATATGCCATCGATCCACTCCTTTAGCGAAGGAACCGCATTCAGAACCTAGATGACAGCTGCACAACCACAAACATGAATAAGAAGAAAGAAATTGAAGGAAAAGAATTTTGACGTTTAAAGAGATATTGCACTTACGAGACGCATTCCACTTCTTAGGGAATGGCACGTATTCGGGGGGATCAAATCCTCGGTCTTTACTCGAATAAAGTGTCCCTGCCAGCCCCGATTTTGGTCTTCATCGATACTCGAAAAGGGAGCCTTGCTGGCCCGGTGAGTAAGCTTGATCAGTCCTCCTCGGAACATTCGAGGACTGTATAATCAAAGTAGGTGGTCGATCGTGAAGCGACAAGACTCAGTCTTGTTCATAAAGTAGCGGAGGAGGATCATGATCCTCCATAGCGATGGATGGATTTGTCCGAGGCACACCTCGTACCTCTTGCAAAAATACAGAACGACCAGGTCCACCTAGACTAGTGTGAATGGGTAAGTATAAACACTTAAGTAACCCTCCACATGGGTAGCAACGACGTCTTCGGGCCCGGGGAGTACTATGTCCTTGCCCTCCCAGTTGCAGTCCTTTCGAACTATGGGAAGAACGTCTTTAGTCACGAAGCATATGTACATTGATACTCCTTCACCCCTATCATGCTTGCGTGAGGGTTTCTCGACTTTAAAGTCGTCTGCAATTGAGCAGCCCCCAGAAATGAATACTTTCAAGGGAGGCTCGGCTGCCGATTCGTTAGCAGACACCTCAGGAGAAGCCATTTCGAGGGCAACTACTTAAGGGGCAACCACCTCAGTACCGGCGGCCGGTTGAGAAGATGAAGAGACAACTTGTTGAGGAACATATTTCGATGATTTGGCCATTGTTATCTAGGAGAGGTTTGAAAATTTTAAGAAAAGATGCAAAGTTTTGGAAAAAATGGGTTTTGAAGATGAAGAACATAGTTTGAAGATTTAAAGAAAATATGGATAAAATTTTGGAAATCTCTATGAAAATTGATGAACAAGGGTGAAGATATGAATGTTTAAAGAAGGTTTGATGATGGTTGGAAAGCTCGAAGGTAATACTTTAGTCGAAAAGTAGAAAAAGAACAAAGGGATGAAGCTTTTATAGGGAAACAGCAGACACTTCATATTCGGTGGTAACCGGTCGATGAGGGACACATGTCCGAAGTCAGAACGACGCGATTGATGGGACGTTTCGGCTCCCTCGTCGTAACGTACGAAGGAAAAAACCGGAGAATATCTGTCGTTTCTTATCGTTTCGGCAAGCCTGTTCTCTGAGAAATGAGGGGACTATCTGTATACGGGTGAAACCGAGCCCACTGAGCACCCCGATTTCCCGGCAAGGCAAACAGAGCAGGGACGTGACCGTAAGGAATCAGAATCAGAGCAAGAAGCCCCTTGTATCGGGGATCGAGCAAAACACATGTCGTCGGGGGCATCAAGACCACGTCCTCCGTGTCCGGTTCGAGTCCTAAAACTTCGGAGAGCATTACCAAACAACTGCACATGACTAACAAAGGGTCGTGATGTCCGTGCCCAACCGGATATCATGGCGTGAATCTCGGCCCGTATCGGCAGAAAATCAGTGATTAACGAAGAGGGAGATTTTTACCTTACTTAGGATTGTACTTAGGGTGAAACTCCCCTACTATATAAAGGGGAAGCTTATTATTTATTAGAGACACTGTAACATGCATATCAGAGCAATATACTTTTGTTTCTGAAAGCTATTCAAAGCTCTTGTTCTTGTTCATAAGTTCTTCATAAGTGTTAGCTCGGAATCGAAGGCAGGTTCCTCGTTAAGCCATTAACCGAGCTAGGATTCATTCTTATCATTGGTTTGGTCATTTATTACGCCTTTTATTTGCTTAATCTAACGTCATTAATCGCTTGTATTGAATTAATCCACATATCCTTAAAACCGCATATAAATTTAATTGTTATCCGTTACAAGGGTAAACATCACTCGCGTAAACTTAAACAGATAAAATAAAATCACTTAATGTTGTTTATCTATATTGAAATTGAATCCTAATCTCTCGTATTAAATTTTTACCAACTTTATTAATCGTTAAAGAGATGTGTCTTATTTTCATATGTGTGGTAGTGGTTAGTGAATGGAGCAAGGACCACAAACAATAAAGGGTTGGAGTAACGCATGCTTATGTAGTTATGTTTAGAGTAGGATATCGAAACAAGCTTAACTATTTTTCGAACCAAACCTCACCTAATGAATTAATTAAATAAATACTATATTCTCTTCTCTAGCTTAAAAGCTAATTTTAGAGGAGCTGAAATGCAGATGTGGATGACTGGTGAGCCCTGAAAATTCTTTTAACCAATGTAATTGCTTCTTAATCAGATAAGGAAATTAATTTTGGAAAATAACTTGCACTTTGTGGATTTGTATATCAATTAATACATGTGACACTCTTTTTCATAAACTTTGGTTCCTTAATCATGACTAATTAATACTCCATATTTTACATATGATATCATGTAAAATGTGAGAAAAATAAATATTTAAAAACTCTGAACCAACGCCAAACCTAATGTAAGTGTACAAATAAAAACTAGAGAGTAATCTCAACTAGTCCATATTATATTATGGGTCTTCTGCTTTAATTGTGTTACGTTCTTTAAACAATTAACATAGACTTCGAGATGTACATAGGTTTTCTAGAATAATCTCACTCTAGTTGATTTTATGTTTAACTCGTTCTATTTCAACACATTTTATACCATAGTGTGTGTCACATGTTGACTAGTGTATATGGAAAACGGTGTTAAATATGATCAAACTATCTGAGATAACCTTCTTTTATTTCATCCTCTTCTAGTCGGGCACCAAAAATCTCATCTAATCTTTAATGTCCATTCTTCTTGTGTGAGCTAAACTTATTGATGCATATTACTTCTACTTATCCTTAAACCATCTACATGAGTCACCAACATTTTGTTTGATTCCCTAATTTTGATTAACGAGTTAGAAAAAAAATTCCAATAGAAAGCCCCACCCTCCCACCCCCCACCCCAAAAAAAAAAAAAAAATTTGGGTATTTGCATTAACCGTTTGACAGATGAATAAATTCTATATGTCGCCACAGAGAGATGTTTTGCCTCTGCAATAATTAATTATGAAAATGAATTCATAATACCACATGCACTTTGACTTTTCAATTGCTGGCCAGCTTAATTAAAAGTTGAAAAAACATGCAATATAAGCCTTGCCGTGTAGCAAAAAGTTATTGCATCTTTAATTATAAAATTTTTATCCTTCCTATGGGACCATATGTTGTTTTGTATACTTAAAACTACTTTAAATTTTTGTATAAATTGTAAAAGTAGACATTACTCGAGTATTTATGATTAGTTTATTGCATGCATGCTACAGATATGAGTATGTCCTAAAGTGGATCTCAAAAATATTTACCTGCATTCGATTTTACATTAAATTGAATAATTCAATTATATGAATTACAAGTCAAAGTGTAAACACACATGACCTAATTAAAAAAATCAAAATTTATATACAAGACACATGTCTTACATATTCATTTGCTTAATATTAATAACGGGTGCATGTAAAACTCTTCTAAAATTACGAAGTGATCAATTGTAAATCATAATTGAAATCAATATACTATTGTAAATTGTCTAGTCAGGTAACGGACCCGCTACTAAAAATAAGGCTTTCAGTGATGGCTTTTTGTGGCAACCTCTTTTGTCACCGTCAAAAGTAAGTGCCGAGTCAATAAGTCATAGTTTCACCGGCAAATAATATGTCGCTCTTTTGATAGCGACTTGGCCTTAAATCGATTTTGTGATGCATTTGTGTTATAGCGAGTTTAGTCACTACAAAAGCTAATAATAAAATAAATTATCTTTGTGGCAACTAAACTTGCCAAAAAAAATTAAACAAATGCATCATAAAATAGATTTCAGGTAGGTCGTTACTCGATACAACGTCATATAATTTGTTGTTGAAACTATCTCATATTTTGGCGATTCGACACTTACTTCTGGAGGCGACTACTTAGGTCGCCGCACAATATCGTCACCGAAAACCTTATTTCTTGTAGTAACCATATATGAGATTGATGATGTCCCAACAAAGAGGCAGTTGATATAAAATTACAAACATTTGATATTACTCTATCTTACATCAAATAGTCATATTTAAAACAATTTGCATTTCTATTGCTTGATCGATCACACTTAAACGTCACATTAAATAAGGATACAACAAACAAATTAAAATGGACAACAAAGGACACCCACCCCTTCTAACAACTTATAATTTCTTGTTTTCAAATCAGAACGTATTATAAATATATTATATTATGGATGTTCATTTAGTACTCCATTGTAAATAAACTTTCTGAAGAAGCTTATCTATATAAGACTCCGTCGTAAATATGTTTATCTATATATTTAGTACTCTATTGAAAATAAGTCTCCTGAAAAAGCTTATCCTTTCAGCACCCTCTTATGGATAAACATCATACCCGGTAGAAGATTATCTTTATCTGGTACAATGAGATTATCCTTTCAGTATCCCGTTATGGATAAACATCACACCCGGTAGAAGATTATTTATATCTGGTATAATGAGCTTATCCTTTCGGTACCCCGCTATGGATAAACATTACCCCTGGTAGAAGATTATCTATATCTGGTATAATGCGTTTATCCTTTCGGTACTCCGTTATGGATAAACATTACCCCCGGTAGAAGATTATCTATATCTGGTATAATGATCTTATCCTTTCGGTACTCCGTTATGGATAAATATTACCCCCGGTAGAAGATTATCTATATATGATACAGTAGCAACTTACACAACAACTTGCAGAAGCAGCTTACACAACAACTTGCTTTCTTCTATAAATAGAGGAGATTTCAGTTCATTATGTACATAACTTTGAAGTTTGAATAATATATCAGTTTCTCTCTATACTTGTCTTTACTTTACAGTCTTTATTTTATAACACATTATCAGCACGAGACTCTGCCATCTCGAGCAAATACTTTGAAAGTATCAGAGGTACGAACTTTATTTTTCTAAATAATGTCAAATCTTTCTAAATTTGAATTTATACCCCTGGATATATCGGGCAAAAGTTACATATCTTGGATGCTTGATGTTGAAAATCATCTTGATGCGATGGGTCTGACAGACACCATCAAGGACAAAAATCAAGCATCAAACCAAGACCGTGCCAAAGCAATGATATTCTTACGTCATCACCTTGATGAAGGCTTAAAAATAGGATATCTCACTATTAAAGATCCAGTCATACTATTGAATAATTTGAAAGATAGATATGACCACCTGAAGATGGTCGTTCTTCCACATGCACGTTATGATTGGACTCATCTAAGGCTACGAGATTTTAAATCTATCAGTGAGTATAATTCTGCTATGTTCAGAATTATTTGCCAATTGAAACTATGTGGTGATAATATTACTGATCATGATATGTTGGAGAAAACTTTCACCACTTTTCTTGCCTCGAATATGATCCCGCAACAGCAATATCGATAGATGGGATTCAAAAAGTATTCTGAATTTATCTCACATCTTCTTGTAGCCGAGCAACATAATGGGCTATTAATAAAAAAACTATGAAAGCCGACCTACTGGTTCTTGTCCATTCCCTGAAGTGAATGAGACGAACTTCCACCAAGCTAAGCGTGGAAGAGGACATGGCCCCAGCCGTGGTCAAGGTCGTGGTCGGGGAAGAAACTCTAATCATGGTAATAATAATGCACCAAAGAACCCTCCTCATCACCAGCAGTGGAAAAGGAAGGAACAAAAGTATGAAGCGGTGCAAGCAGCAAAGCCAGAAAATACATGATATAGATGTAGAGGAAAAGGGCACCGGTCACGTACATGTCGTACGCCAAAGTACCTGGTTGAGCTGTATCAAGCCTCCCTGAAGAAGACAGAGAAAAATGTTGAAGCAAATTTTATTTCTGAAGATAATTTAAACTTCATGCATTTGGATGTAACTGATTACTTTGTACTCCCGGAAGGAGAAACAAGTCATGTTATCGGTGATGAATCTGTAGAGATGTAAATATTTTAATTTTTGTTGTTTGTAGTAGATAGTATGGTTATGTAATTGTTGTACATAAATAAAAGTTATGCTTTGATAATGATGTTTACTATCATATTTATTTTGTTTATGTCATTTTGAAGAATATGGATAATCCTCAAATTATGTTTGGATCAAAGACCAATCATGAAGATATTTGTATAATTGATAGTGGAACAACTCATGTCATATTCAAAGATCAGAAATACTTTTCTTATTTGCATAAGAAAAAAGCAAATGTTTCAACAATTTCTGGTAATATAAGTTTAATTGAAGGCTCCGAAAGAGCAACTACATTTCTGTCTAAGGAAACAAAACTTATAATAGACAATGCATTATTCTCTTCCAAGTCCCGAAGAAACTTGTTGAGTTTTATAGATATCCGCCGAAATGGGTATCATGTTGAGACGATAGATGAAATGAATATGGAATATCTTTGTATTACAAAGAATATTTCTAGCCAGAAGTGCATTGTAGAAAAGTTACCAACTTTATCTTCTCGCTTATACTATTCAAAGATTAGTACAATTGAAGCACACTCTATCGTAAATCAGAAGTTTACTGATTCAAATATTTTTGTGCTTTGGCATGGCCGTTTGGGC
This sequence comes from Nicotiana tomentosiformis, assembly GCF_000390325.3. Lineage (NCBI taxonomy): Eukaryota > Viridiplantae > Streptophyta > Magnoliopsida > Solanales > Solanaceae > Nicotiana > Nicotiana tomentosiformis. The sequence goes on along the minus strand of NC_090817.1, from coordinate 98,100,333 downwards.
CATCATGGATCAATAATGATGAGACAAATTACTGAAAATTCAAGTGGGCATCCTTTAAAGAATCTGAAGATTCTTACAAATAATGAATTTTCTTGTGATGCTTGTTATCAAGGCAAAATGATCACTAGACCATCACCAATGAAGTTTGGTATTGAATCCCCTGTCTTTTTAGAATGTATACATGGGGATATATGTGGACCTATTTACCCACTAAGTGGGCCGTTTAGATATTTTATGGTCCTAATAGATGCATCTTCAAGATGGTCTCATGTGTGCCTACTATCATCTCGCAAACTGGCGTTTGCAAAGCTATTAGCCCAAATAATTCGATCAAGGGCACAATTCCTAGATTATCCCATACAGGCTATTCGCCTTGATAATGTTGGAGAATTTTCATCTCAAGCTTTTGATGATTATTGTCTATCAGTTGAGATAAAAGTTGAATATCTTGTAGCTTATGTTCATACTCAAAATGTCCTTGCAGAGTCATTTATTAAACGCCTGCAATTGATAGCAAGACCACTACTTATGAAAACAAAATTGCCCACTACTGTTTGGGGCCATGCTATCTTGCATGCAGCATCACTTATCTGTCTCAGACCGACACATTATAATAAATATTCTCTATCACAATTAGTTTTTGGTCATGAACCAGATATTGCCCATCACTTATCCGTCAAAGTAGCACCACCACAACACTATAATATGGGCCCACAAAGAAGGTTAGGAATATATGTTGGGTTTGAATCACCCTCCATTATTCGCTATCTTGAACCATTGACGGGAGATTTATTTACTGCTCGATTTGCAGATTGTCGTTTTGATGAAATAAATTTCCCATAATTAAGGAGAGAGAAAAAGGAAATCAAAAGAGAAATTTTGTGGAAAGTTTCATCATTATCCCATTTTGATCCACATACCCCAATATGTAATCAGAAGTTTCAGAAGATTATCCATTTATAAAATATAGCAAATCAAATGCCAGACACGTTTATTGATTTGAAAAGGATAACTAAGTCACATATCCCTGCAGAGAATGTACATATCCGAATTGATATCCCAACAGGACCATCTACTAGCATGAGAGCTAGTGAACCTAAAGCACGCCTGAAGCGTGGTAGGCCTTTGGGTTCTAAGGATCAAAATCCTCGAAAAAGAAAATCAACAAATGATCAAAACGATGTTATGAAGGGATCCCCTGAAGAGATCCAAGATCTGATTAGTTATGAGATTCCTAAAGAAATCAATGAACCCGAGACTCAAGTGAGAGAAGCTTTTAATAAGTTCTACTGGTGAAGAGATTAATTTAAATCGATCTGAAATAGTGGTGGATAATATTTTTGCATATAATGTTGCACTTAACATTATGCAAGATGGTGAGGATCTTGAACCCCGATCTGTCGAAGAATGTCGACAAATATCTAATTGGCCAAAATGGCAAGAGGCAATTCAATCAGAATTAAACGCACTTACTAAAAGAGAGGTCTTTGGACCAGTAGTCCAAACACCTGCTGGTATAAAACCAGTTGGTGATAAATGAGTTTTTGTGCGAAAAAGGAATGATAAAAATGAAATTGAAAGATACAAAGCTCGCATTGTCGCACAAAGATTCTCACAACGACCAGGAGTCGATTTTGATGAAACATATTCACCTGTTATGGATCCCATAATATTTCGATATCTCATTAGTTTAGTACTACATGAAAAGCTTGAAATACGTCTAATGGTTGTAGTTACAGCTTATCTGTACGGTTCACTTGATAATGAAATTTATATGAAAATCCCCGAAGGACTTAAAATGCCTGAAGCAAATCCAAAATCTCGAGAAATATATTCAATTAGATTACAAAGATCTTTGTATGGTTTAAAGCAATCTGAACGTATGTGGTATAATCGCCTTAGTAAACATTTGCTGAAAGAGGGTTACATAAATGATGTTATTTGTCCATGTATTTTTATAAAGAAAATGGCATCAAAATTTGTTATACTTGTTGTTTATGTTGATGACATAAATATTGTTGGAAATCCAGAAGAGCTCCAAAAGGCAATTGAATATCTTACGAAAGAATTTGAGTTGAAAGATCTTGGAAAGACAAAACTTTGTCTTGGTCTGCAAATTGAACATTTAGCAGACGTGATCTTTATCCATCAATCTGCCTATACAGAAAGGGTCTTAAAACGCTTTTACATGGACAAAGCGCACCCATTGAGTACACCAATGGTTGTTCGATCACTTAAAGTGAATAAGGATTTGTTCCGACCTCCAGAAGAGGATGAGGAACTCTTTGGTCCCGAAATACCTTATCTTAGTGCAATTGGTGCACTTATGTATCTTGTTGATGCTACAAGGTCTGACATAGCATTTTCTGTTAATTTACTAGCAAGATATAGCTCTTCTCCTACACGGAGATATTGAAACATGATTAAGCATATATTGTGATATTTAAATGGAACACTTGATATGGGTTTGTTTTATTCTAACAAGGTAGTGCAGATCTTGTTAGTTATGGAGATGCAGATTATATATCTGATCCACATAAAGCTCGATCTCAAATCAGGTACGTATTTACATGTGGAGGTACTGTCATATCATGGCGGTCCACAAAGCAATCTATTATTGCTACTTCTTCAAATCATGCTGAGATAATAGCTATTCATGAAGCAAGTAGGGAATGCGTGTGGTTGAGATCAGTGATTCATTTTATTCAAGAAAAATGTGGTTTGGAATGTGATAAATGATCCACCATTTTATACTAAGACAACGTTGCATGCATAGCCCAATTAAAGGGGGGATTTATAAAAGGAGATAGAACGAAGCATATTTTACCAAAATTATTATACACACATGATCTTCAGAAAAATGGTAACATTGATGTGCAACAAATCCGTTCAAGTGACAATCCGGCAGATTTATTCACTAAATCTTTGCCAACTTCAACTTTTGAGAAGATGGTATACAAGATTGGAATGTGGAGGCTCAAATATTTGAAACAAGATTTTTATTAGGGGAGTAAAATACGCGCTATACTATTTTTCCCTTACTAAGATTTTTTCCACAGGGTTTTCCTTATAAGGTTTTTAATTAGACAACTAGTTATGCGTATTACTAAATATGTGTACTTTTTTTCCTTCACTAAAATTTTTTTTCCCACGGTGTTTTTCCTACTAAGGTTTTAATGAGGCGCATTATCTTTTAATGAACATCCAAGGGGGAGTGTTATAAATATATTATATTATGGATGTTCATTTAGTACTCCATTGTAAATAAACTTCATGAAGAAGCTTATCTATATGAGACTCCATCGTAAATATGTTTATCTATTTAGTACTCTATTAGAAATAAGTCTCCTGAAGAAACTTATCCTTTCAGTACCCCGTTATGGATAAACATCACACCCGATAGAAGATTATCCATATCTGATGCAATGAGATTATCCTTTCAGTATCCCGTTATGGATAATATCATACCCGGTAGAAAATTATCTATATCTGGTATAATGAGCTTATCATTTCGGTACCCCGCTATGGATAAATATTATCTCCGGTAGAAGATTATCTATATCTGGTATAATGCGTTTATCCTTTCGGTACTCCGTTATGGAAAAACATTACCACCGGTAGAAGATTATCTATATCTGGTATAATGAGCATATCCTTTCGGTACTCCGTTATGGATAAACATTACCCCCGGTAGAAGATTATCTATATCTGATACAGTAGCAACTTACACAACAACTTGGAGAAGCAGCTTACACATCAGCTTGCTTTCTTCTATAAATAGAGGAGATTTCAGTTCATTATGTACATAAGTTTGAAGTTTGAATAATATATCAGTTTCTCTCTATACTTCTCTTTACTTTACAGTCTTTATTTTATAACACGTTATCAGCACGAGACTCTGCCATCTCGAGCAAATACTTTGAAAGTATCAGAGGTACGAACTTTATTTTTCTAAATAATGTCAAATCTTTCTAAACTTGAATTTGTAGCCCTGGATATATCGGGCAAAAGTTACATGTCTTGGGTGCTTGATGTTGAAAATCATCTTGATGCGATGGGTCTGGCAGACACCATCAAGGACAAAAATTAAGCATCAAATCAAGACCGTGCCAAAGTAATGATATTCCTACGCCATTACCTTGATGAAGGCTTGAAAATGAGATATCTCACTATTAAAGATCCAGTCATACTGTTGAATAATTTGAAAGATAGATATGACCACCTGAAGATGGTCGTTCTTCCACAGGCACGTTATAATTGGACTCATCTAAGGCTACAAGATTTTAAATCTATCAGTGAGTATAATTCTTCTATGTTCAGAATTATTTTCCAATTGAAACTATGTGGTGATAATATTACTGATCATGATATGTTGGAGAAAACTTTCACCATTCTTTTGCCTCGAATATGCTTCTGCAGCAGCAATATCGAGAGATGGGATTCAAAAAGTATTTTGAACTTATCTCACATCTTCTTGTAGCCGAGCAACATAATGGGCTATTAATGAAAAATCCTGAAAGTCGACCTACTAGTTCTTGTCCATTCCCTGAAGTACGAGAGCTAGTGAACCTAAAGCACGCCTGAAGCGTGGTAGGCCTTTGGGTTCTAAGGATCGAAATTCTCGAAAAAGAAAATCAACAAATGATTAAAACGATGTTATGAAGGGATTCCCTGAAGAGATCCAAGAACTGATTAGTTCTGAGATTCCTGAAGAAATCAATGAACCCAAGACGCAAGTGAGTGAGAAGCTTTTAATAAGTTCTACTGGTGAATAAATTAATTTAAATCGATCTGAAATAGTGGTGGATAATATTTTTGCATATAATGTTGCACTTAACATTATGCAAGATAGTGAGGATCTTGAACCCCGATCTATTGAAGAATGTCGACAAATATCTGATTGGCCAAAATGGCAAGAGGCAATTCAATAAGAATTGAACGCATTTGTTAAAAGAGAGGTCTTTGGACCAGTAGTCCAAACACCTGGTGGTATAAAATCAGTTGGTGATAAATAGGTTTTTGTGCGAAAAAGGAATGATAAAAATGAAATTGAAAGATACAAAGCTCGCCTTGTCGCACAAAGATTCTCACAACGACCTGGAGTCGATTTTGATGAAACATATTCACCTGTTATGGATGCCATAACATTTCGATATCTCATCAGTTTAGCACTACATGAAAAGCTTGAAATACATCTAATGGATGTAGTTACAGCTTATCTATACAGTTCACTTGATAATAAAATTTATATGAAAATTCCCGAAGGACTTAAAATGCCTGAAGCAAATCCAAAATCTCGAAAAATATATTTAATTAGATTACAAAGATCTTTGTATGGTTTAAAGCAATCTGGGCGTATATGGTATAATCGCCTTAGTAAATATTTGCTGAAAGAGGGTTACATAAATGATGTTATTTGTCCATGTATTTTTATAAAGAAAATGGCATCAGAATTTGTTATACTTGTTGTTTATGTTGATGACATAAATCTTGTTGGAACTCCAGAAGAGCTCCAAAAAGCAATTGAATATCTTAAGAAAGATTTTGAGATGAAAGATCTTGGAAAGACAAAACTTTGTCTTGGTCTGCAAATTGAATATTTAGCAAACGTGATCTTTATCCATCAATCTGCCTATACAGAAAGGGTCTTAAAACACTTATACATGGACAAAGCGCACCCATTGAGTACACCAATGGTTGTTCGATCACTTGATATGAATAAGGATTTGTTTCGACCTCCAGAAGAGGATGAGGAACTCCTTGGTCCCGAAATACCTTATCTTAGTGCAATTGGTACACTTATGTGTCTTGCTGATGCTACAAGGCCTGACATAGTATTTTCTGTTAATTTACTAGCAAGATATAACTCTTCTCCTACACAGAGACATTGGAACAGGATTAAGCATATATTGTGATATTTAAATGGAACACTAGATATAGGTTTATTTTATTCTAACAAGATAGTGCAAATCTTGTTGGTTATGCAGATGCATATTATTTATCTGATCCACATAAAGCTCGATCTCAAATTGGGTACATGTTTACATGTGAAGGTACTGTCATATTATGGCGCTCCACAAAACAATCTATTGTTGCTACTTCTTCAAATCATGTTGAGATAATAGTTATTCATGAAGCAAGTAGGGAATGCGTGTGGTTGAGATCAATGATTCATTTTATTTAAGAAAAATATGGTCTGGAATGTGATAAAAGATACACAATTTTATACGAAGACAACGTTGCATGCATAGCCCAATTAAAGGGGGGATTTATAAAAGGAGATAAAACGAAGCACATTTCACCAAAATTATTCTACACACATGATCTTCAGAAAAATGGTGACATTGATGTGCAACAAATCCGTTCAAGTGACAATCCGACAGATTTGTTCACTAAATCTTTGCCAACTTCAACTTTTGAGAAGATAGTATACAAGATTGGAATGCGGATGCTCAAATATTTGAAACAAGATTTTTATTAGGGGGAGTAAAATATGCGCTATACTATTTTTCCCTTATTAAGGTTTTTCCCACATGGTTTTCCTTATAAGGTTTTTAATTAGACAACTAGTTATGCGTATTACTAAATATGTGTACTCTTTTTTCCTTCATTAGGATTTTTTTCCCACGGGGTTTTTCCTAGTAAGGTTTTAATGAGGCACATTATCTTTTAATGAACATTCAAGGGGGAGTGTTATAAATATATTATATTATGGATGTTCATTTAGTACTCCGTTGTAAATAAGCTTCCTGAAGAAGCTTATCTATATGAGACTCCGCCGTAAATATGTTTATCTATTTAGTACTCTATTGAAAATAAGTCTCCTGAAGAAGCTTATTCTTTGAGTACCCCGTTATGGATCAACATCATACTCGGTAGAAGAATATCTATATTTGGTACAATGAGCTTATCCTTTCAGTACCCCGTTATGGATAAACCTCACACCCGGTAGAAGATTATCTATATTTGGTACAATGAGTTTATCTTTTCGGTACCCCGCTATGGATAAATATTACTCCCGGTAGAAGATTATCTATATCTGGTATAATAAGCTTATCCTTTCGGTATTCCGTTATGGATAAACATTACCCCGGTAGAAGATTATCTATATCTGGTATAATGAGTTTATCCTTTCGGTATTCCGTTATGGATAAACATTACCCCCGGTAGAAGATTATCTATATCTGGTACAATAGTAGCTTACAAATCAGCTTGTTTTCTTCTATAAATAGAGGAGATTTCAGTTCATTATGTACATAAATTTAAAGTTTAAATAATATATCAGTTTCTCTCTATACTTGTATTTACTTTACGCTCTTTATTTTATAACAGAACTTTGTTAATTGGCTCGTATCCAAGGATTGACCAAGTTATAGTACAAGCCATTACGTAAAGAGCAAAATAATATATTGTCCCTTGTGTATCTATAAGAATGCAATTAAATCTTTAATGTTGAGTCTTTAATTGATTAGTCCCTTATCTATATTTTGCGGTTACAATTATTAAATATCGCTCATTGAATAGAAAAAATACATGATAATCATGTATTAAAGAAACTAATGTTTTTTTATTATTGGATCAAGGCGGTTTAATTAAATAGAGGGTATGGCTAATGAGAATCCATATATCCTGACTTATAAACTTGCTTGGAATTTAGGCATATAATTATTGTTGTAATCATGTGAATAAACATAAGAGCAGGCTTGGAATTTTTCATCCATATATATTATTTAAACAATAATAATAATCCACTGTTATAGTTTTGTAGGGAATGAGGTACATACATATATATGGTTGCATCAATTAATTATTCGAGGTACATACTATAAATAGTTGCATCAGTTTTTCCTTATTATTATTTGTCTATAATTTAAATTATTGGACTAATAACTTTTCTAAATGTGCACGTAATGTTTCAAAGAAATGAAGTAAGATCATTAAATTACATAGTGCTTGGCGAAAAATATATGAGACTAAATATAAGCAAATTTGGTAATTCATATCATATCCCTTGAGAGAAAAAAGAAGCAGTAAAAACCACATAGTTATTCCTTTATGTGTATTATGAAAATGGTTGAAATATCTCGTTATACTGCAAAATATATTATATATGGCTAAGGCACTAAATTTGAGTCCCTTTTTGTGAACTATTTTTTTTTTAAGTTCACCTAATTGTGGGGACCTAAGGATTAGAAACCATTAGCTTATAATTGCGGACAGGTGGAGTTGATGACTCAACCTAATGATATTTTACCTGCTTTAAAAGATGTCTTAACCCATAAATCTTTTTTAAAGATAAAACAAAGAATAAAGTACTTAGTGAACTAACTAATTAATTAAATCTGAAAAGTGGTTGTACCGATGATTAGCCTAAAGTTAGTTAAGATTAAGCATGACGCTTCTTCTTTTTTACCTTTAGTAATCAGTCATTATCAGCATCTCTCAAAGTTAAAAAGGTCAAGATATTAGGTAAGTGATTAAGTAAAGCGAAAATCTTCATGTTAACGACGCCAAGGTTTTCATTTAAAAACAAAATAATTACTTTAGTAGTTTAAACAATAGCAAATAAAGTACAATAAAATAAAACGCAGCCTAAAGGTACACTCTGTTGCATGCAACGAATAATTTAAACTTGTTGCATTTTTCACTCACTAATGTGAAAGAATTTCAACATCTAACACAAAATGTAAAGGCAATGGGTCGAGCGGCTTAGGACCATTATAATCTCTTTGAAAACCTTTACCGCAACGAATGAGGTAAGTGTAGTATATTTTTTAACATCATCTAATGCGCGTAATTTCCATTCTAGATATGTTTAAGCTGACCAGAATAATATCGTTAAAAAGAAAAAAAAAATACTAGAGAAAATAACATAGGGAAGAATGGCAATTAAAACAAGAAAAACTTTTCAAACAGAAAACTTTTTTATTTTCAAGTTTTTTTTTTAATATATTGATTCTTCTCCATTCAGTAATTATTTTCGAAAAGATTATAATGACAAAGACTAGAAATCTAAGTGTTGGTCCTTATGTTGCCTCAACAAATAACATTGAAGCTGGCCACTCGATCATGACATGTAATGTAAGAAAGAAATTTGTGCTATTAATGCTTTGGTTGAAGTTGGATCCTTTAGAGGGTTTGGTTTTCTTTTCACACAAAAGGGTGAGCTACATATGCACCGACTATTATATTATATATATGCTTCCCATTTTTTGGTCAATATTTTGGCTTCCCAAATTTAGTAAATCATTTATAGCGAGGATGAATAATTATTTCGAGAATGGAAAGTTCTATTTCTTTTTTTCCTTTTTATGGTTACAAGTTACAACAAACACAAATTATAATAAGTGAAGATTGGACAAGGACAAATGTGTCATCTTACACATACGTACTTCTAACTACTTTGATACCTCGTTCAAATAGTGACACACAATTTTGATATTTGCTTTCTGATGAACGAACTAAAATTTGATCGTCATTTTAAAATGTATACTTTTCAATATTTTGAAATGATGAAAGTTGCTACTTATTGCACTTTCATGAATTTTCTGATGTCCTATTTTGATTTGGAAAAAAAGTTGTTTACTTCAGTTCAATTACCTCTAAAAGTTGGTCAAATAGAATCTTGCCAAGCAAAAGGTACCAAATTTTTTGGATAGATGAAGTACGTTTTCAACGTTTTTTTTTGTGGGCATCTAATGTACTTCATTAACCCCCAAAAATTGTCTCATAACTCTTTACTCTAATAAGTTTTAGTCTTGCACCAGATGGTTGCTATATAAGTTATACCTTTTTCACCATCTTAAATTTCAATTATTTTCCTTTTCTTGTCACTTAACATTTTTCCCCCAAAACAATTTGAATAATGCAAATGGGAGAAATTCAAATAGAGAAAAAGAAGATACATGTTTATTCCCATCGAATATTTTTATACTAATTTAATTAATACATGACAGGTGTCTTCACAAACATAATCATATCATAACATAAGAGAATTGGTCTCGGGGAGATCAATAAGAAACCTAAGTAGCAATTGTATAGAGCTCCACAAAATAAAGTTGGCAAGCAGCCAATCAAGCCTCATTTATTCGAATAATTGATGAAATACGTTTTCCTATAGATACTGTTACTTTTTAGAGCCGCACAAATAATTTTAGGATTTGCTTATCAATATTGCGCATTGTTAATATAATATTTATTTTCCTTTTCAAAATTGCTACTACATGTTTATTGACCGCACAAAATAATTCTTGAGTTTGTTAGTTAGAAATCTTTCACCCAAAAGGGTAGTCGATGTAAAATATTTTACATCCAAGTAGATAGAGGCTAAATATCTAAAAAGGTTTTAAAAAAAAAATAATAATAATAATAATTTTAAGGGTCGTCGGTGCACGAAGCATCTCGGGTTCACGTAGGATGCGAAGTTCCAAGGGATGTAATGTAGATAGTCTGCCCTAATGCAAGCATTAGTGGCTGCTTCCACAGCTCTAAAATGCGCAAGAATACTATGGCCAAAACGCCAAAACATAGTACTATAGGGGCAGAACTTAATAAATGCCAAACATGAAGGATCACTTCAAGAAAGATGTGGCTCATGATCCTTGTCCTGATGTTGATGTTTCATCTTAGGCTCATCTTATGAATACATCTTTTCTATAGTACATTGAGAATGATGTTTTCTTGGACATTATTAGATTGAGACTTCTATGAATGAGAACAAAGTTTTAGCTTGTGGGATTTCCTAAGTGAACGTATTACATTTTGGTTCAAATGAAAAACAATCCACAAAAATATCACTATCTCAATATACAAAAGTGATTTCTCTTCCTATGGTCGAAGCTTGGAAGAACAGCAGCAAATTTCTCAAAACTAAGTAGCGCTAGCAAAGTTGAAAAGAAAATGCTGAACAGTTTAGTATGCTCAATTATTGACGTATTTTTAATTAATCATTATTCAGTAGAGTAAAATAGGATTGCACTTTTGGACACAGATTAATAGTAAAAGAATTGAGTTAATAACAAGGATGAGACACTTAACGAAGTGTGATTGTTAATAACTCAGACTATCCTAAGTCCTAACTAGAGTTAATTAGGACTCGTTTGTTTAGCATTCCACGTGCTATGTTTCTGTAATGATCATCCAGTAAGTAGTAGGGACTTCAACTGGAATGAAATTTCTAAAGCCCATATGATTTAACAATGGGAACGTTTGCAATATATAAGGGCACGCTACACATTTGGCATGTCGGTTAAAAATAATATAGCCCGCTAGCTAAATATACAAAAATATATATATATTATATATTAATGTACAAAAAATATATATTTTGACAGCTATTTTTTTTAGGAACAACTATACCATATATATATCCGAAACCCAGAATTTTCAAATTTACTATCGATTTAAATCTATTTTTTACGAAATGATAGAACAAAGTTGGAAACTCACTCAATTATAGCATGTTTGGCCAAGCTTCTCCAAAGTCAAAAGCATTTTTTGTTTGCAAAAAGAATGCTTTTTTTCAAAGTTAAAGTGTTTGGCCAAGCTTCTAAAAGAGATAAAAGTGCTTTTGAGTAGAAGCAGAAAAAAATAACTTTTCCCCAAAAGCATTTTTTTAGAAAAACACTATTGAGAAAAATACACTTAAAAATACTTTTTAGAAGCTTGTCCAAACACTAATTGTTATTCAGAAGTGTTTTTCAAATTAATTAACCAAACATAAACTGCTTCTCACCAAAAGTACTTCTGAAAAAAGCATTTTTTAAAAAAAACACTTCTAAAAATAAGCTAATTTTAGAAGCTTATAGTTTGTTTGGCCAAGCTTCTAAAATCAACTTATTTTGAGAAGTGCTTTTCTCAAAGTACTTTAAAAAAAAGTGTTTTTGGTGAGAAGTAGTTTGTGTTTGTCTAATTAATTTGAAAAGCACTTTTGAGCAGTAATTAGTGTTTGGCCAAGCTTTTGAAAACTGCTTCTAAGTGTATTTTTCTCAAAGTACTTATAAGAAAAGTGCTTACGGAGAGAAGCTATTTTTTTCTGCTTCTCAAAAACTGCTTTTGTTTCTCTTTAAAAGCACTTTTTTTCCTTCCAAAAGCTTTGGCCAAACACCTCAATTTTTGGCCAAAAGTGCTTTTGGCCCCAAAAAAACTTGCCAAACATGCTATTAGCCATCTTTGTAATTGGACAAAGACCCAGCCCCAAAGAGAACAAATCTATATTGCATATCTCATCTTGCAAAATTGGACCGTTAAGTCATGGGAACCCAAGATCAATCTTTCCTCTACACTAGCAGTGAGCTAACTTTCATCCCCCACTTGCTTATTGAAAGAATTGCAGAGACTTTGTGCTGAGCACAAAAAGGATTACCCTCTCTCCCATACCACCCTCAACCTTACCCTGAACTAGACAGTGTTAAAAAAAAATTAAGAGAGTTAAATTTGATACAAAAGTGAAAGTTGTTAACTTCACGTCACTTTGACATATCTCAGCAGACACAGCCTTGTACTAATTGAGACAACTCTTTACAAGAACCTAAATGACAGGTAGCTCAACGGTTGCAAGAGAGATACTGCTTTTCGTTCTCCGGTTAAATTTACAGAAAGGTGCCTGATGGATTTTCACATTAGGGACAGATGGATGTAGCCACACTAATAGTAAAGACACTAATTTCTCTATAGCTATTCAGCAATAGTAATACTTTTTCTTTTTTGATTTTGAAAGGAAGTGTTCAACTTCCTTTAACAGGAATGCCCACTTCATTCTTTTAGTAAGTAGAAAAAAATAGACCGAAGTAGCAATTACAATCGACAAACTCTAAAAAGTTCCCTTATTCTACCATCAACTAAATGATTCAGCAAAATTAAAGAAACAATGACTCACTTGAGGCATGATCAAGATCAACTACTGCATTGTGTTTTTGTTAGTGATATCGTAAATTAACTTTTTCAAGGCTCTCAATATAACTAGTATATTCATCAAGATTAGCCATACCGAGGCATAAATAGGAAGAGTAGCTGCACCTTTGAAGTAACAAAAGAAGTTGGCTCTCCCCAATGCCTTCTACATCTTGGATGAGAGGGCCCATATTCATGCATACCAACAAGCAAGCTCTCTACATGCTTGTGACGAGAAACACAAGCAAACAAATTTGCTACAGCACGTAAACCTGTTATTTCACTTGTTCTCTTGCTCGCCAGGACGCCGATATGGCAAGTATCTGTGGTCTTTTGCAGCATTCTTACGCCTTTTCTTCTCGATATATGCTTCCAGTTTGCCTGATGCTTTGAGTTCCTTGTATTTCTCAACAAGTTTGCGCTGCCGAATTTCAGATTTTTTGAGGTAATAAGGTTGTTTCCCTTGCTTAGCAGCTTCTCTCTCTTTCTTCTTATGCTCTGCCAAAATCTCCCTCTCAGTGTGTTTCAATCCTGCCGATTTCAATTGCTTGTCAATCCAACCAATGCGATTTTTCAGTTCACTTATCTCTTCCGGATCATTTGATTTCCTCATCTGTTTCTTCAGATCCTCTTTTTCTGCAGGAAGATCATCCTCGTAAAGAAAATTGTATCTCTTTTTGAATCCATCTTCGTCAAGCTGGCCACATAAAGACTCAAAGCGAGGGTCACGAGTAACCTTTTTAGGGACTTGGATAATTTCCCTAAATCTGCTCACTGGCTTCTTGCTACTCATCTCCACTGGCCTGTTCTTGTTTGCTCGGCCACTTTTTCCTTCAGAATTGAACTTCCTATACACTGTATCCGACCCATCAGACCGTGCTCTCTGCAATTCCTCAAAGGTCACATCAGCAAGCTCCTCCTCTATCTCCTTCTCCTCCTCATCTTCAGACGAAGATTCATGTTCATCAGAGTCTTCAAATTTGATTTTACTTGAACTTGCAACAGCTGGCTTGTCTTTTCTCATCTCAACAATTTGATTCCGCTAGAGAAAAACAACTTCAGAACTTCACTGCACAGAGATGGAGAGGTCAGAGGAGTAAAGAAGATCCTCAACAGCAGTAGCATATAACACAAACCACTAATTATAACAAAAGAATATGTATTCTGTCCAGTATACAGAATAAGCCAATGCTAATTCCAGAAAACATGACTGAAATGCAAGTAAACACTTAAATCTAAGTCAATTAGTTTTTTCTTTGATGACAATGATGTTTGGTCCAGCTTGCAGTACCTTCAGAGGCAGACGCATTCAGCTAAAGCCAGGTTTTTCGACAAAATACATATATATGTGAAAAGCCACTAAAATTTTAACAAATATTAAATTATCAACCAATAATTTCAAAAATACAATGTGACAGTGCTAAGAACTTTAACAGTAAAACTTATCAAGCTTAAATCCTCCATCCGCCTCTGAGCACTTAGCTCGACTAATCCACCAAGCAGCCTACTAAACCTCCCACAAGCACAAGTGCCAAGTCTAGACCTACCCACAGAGTGTTGTAAGTAGCTAGGAAGTGAACTTGATATCTCTATGTTATTACTCCTACGCCTCAACTACTCAACCGTCCCCTCGGGGACTTTTAAAGTCAATTAATTCAAAAGCTAGGATTCATTTAAAAAGGAGAAAAGCAAGATTTTCAAAAGAAAAATTGAAAAGCCAACACAAAATGAAATGCCACTCTGAAACCAAGACAAGTTTTTCGTATCATAATAATGGCAGTCACTTTTGCTAGTGCAGGTAATGCAAATTACACTTAAAGAATAAGACAATAAAGAATGAGTTTTTGACAAATTTCTCATCCTTTCTAGATTGTGATATTCAAACCTTTAACAGAAGATGCATACATATAATGAAACTAGGTAAGCTTTCATAAGTTATCAATTCACACAAACAAAATCAACAAAAAGCAAACTTACATCAATCCAATCGTCTAATATGAGAAAAACAAAAAAGGAATGCGAAATACTAACCCGAGTTAAAAGAGATGATGAAGCTTCAAGCAACCTAAGGAGAGAGAGACGTTATCAGACAAAAACCCTAGTGATGGGTTAGGCTCGGCCCAAATTATATAATACTACTATACTTGAGGTCTGGGTAACAACACAAGAAATTGCAAAATTTTCTAAACCTAGAAAATAAAAATAAAAATAAAATGTCAGAGAAAATTACTCCCCAATCAAAATTTTCTATAATCGTAAAATTTAATTTAATTTTATCAAATAGATTTATTTAGCTGTACAAACATAAAAATAGATCACCTACAACTCTTATTATTATTGGCTTTTCTACGAAATACGTAAAAAAAATGTCTTACTTAAATCCAAGTATTCAATGGATGTATACTCAAAATTCAAGCACTCCGCGTAATCGCTATCGATTTTTATGTTTATGCTACAAAACAATTCATTTTCTCATGTAAATGGATAAAACCTACCTTATTATGTGATTTTAAAAAAAAATAAGTTTAATTTTGTGACATCTCTCCTTTTTAATTAAAACGACTTCTTTTGGATCACAAATGGTAAATGGCATATTATTAACTTGTGTTATTTCCTTTTTCCCTCTATTTTGAACTATTTTCTGGAGGGTTAAAAACTTTTAATTGAGGTAGTAATCCTTCATAATTAAACATAACATTGATTCGTATTATTAGAAGCAAATTCCCCAACTAAGGGTAGGTCAACTCGGGTGGAAGCAAAACGGTTTTTATATAGAAGCAGGCAGTCCCCATTCAAAAGGATTCTATCTTGTGTGACCCAAATACAATATTGTCCGGTTTGATTATTGCTCCAAGTCAATTTGCTGTCATTGAAAGCCCAATCAAATAATCCAAACGATCATCGAACATCAAAAGACAGATGGGATGAGCTATCATACACCGACAATGTGAAGAAAAACAAAATTCGCTATCAGTGTAAAATGCATGATAAATGAGAAACAGAAGTACAGAACTAGCGGAGTTCTCTGTTTACATATAAATACAACATAATCCAAAGATTTAACAGTGTCTGCTGCTATTCAGTGCCTCCATCCCTTTGAATGGCCATCCTCCATATAGGGCTCAAGAAAACCTATAAACTGCATATCCAATGGAAATGTCTTAGTCTCACCAGCTAATTTTTGAAATAAACAAACTTTACTTTTCATTGACAAGTAATCTAATGCTTGTGGAAATCTAGTAGCACTTCTTTTATGTGATATATAGACCAATATAGGAACTCATAGCACTGTGTACGGTGTATGTACCTTACTTCCATCTTTGGACCACCGTGCACCATAGCCATTAGCAACTCTTATCTCAAAAACAGCCCCATGTGGAGGAACAATATGCGCATTTATCCAGCAGCAATGAGTTATTAAATCGCTGATCACATCCAGGGCGACCCTATTTTTATTGGAATCTGAAAAAGAATAAGTTGAGAGAGTAGCTTCTTAAGAGGACAAAATAATCGCACAAAGAGGATTCTTGCTAGCATATATGATTTTATTATATTTCCTTCTCCACAACAGAGAGGTACAACATCTTGTAGAGCGAATGATTAGTCCAACGGTAGGCAAAAAAGTCAGCAGAAATAAAGAGTCCAGCTAAATGCACCCATGTATAGCACATTATTGGTTTGTCTCATGGGGCAGGTGATACCAGGAATTGCCTTCTAGAAGCAGAATGATACTCGCAAAAGAAAATTAGGAAGAAAAATAACAAGCATAGCTCAAGCATTAGGATCTCACATGCAACTCAAGAATGTTTACATTGGATGGCCCTGGAATGAGGAACTAACCACTTCCAGAAAAACTACCCCAGTAGCTGTCGCTGCTCCTGTTTACATGCTTTGACAATGCCCTCGCTCCATCAGTCAATGTAGAACCTTTAGCCTGTTGCCAAGACAAGATACCTTAGACTTACTTCCATAAGCAAATGTGAGTAGATCTCTTTGTAATGCTCTTGCTAGCATTAGACATGTGCATTTGTCTAGCTTTCAGTAATGTCAGTAAATCAATTGGCATGCCACAATAGAATAAACTGGGAAGAGATTGTAATAAATAAGATCTCTAGTTGCCTCTCCAAGCTTTGGATTTGGAACAAGTGTGTGCTTTTAACCGCTTTTTCCTATTTTCTCCCTCTCCTACTTCTTTCAATAGGCGAACGTTTTATCGACCATTCCTCAACCTACCCCCTCTCATAAACACAAAACATTGGTACCAAAAAATTGAGAGTTTGCTTCTGTTAGCAAGAAAATGCAGCTGCAGAAGCAATGTAATACAGTTTTCTCCTCTCTCGTCTTAATGTCATTTCAATTTACTTCTACTAAATAAATGCCATCTAAATCGATCCTTTACTTTCAACAATTATAAAAAAGAATAAAAACAGCTTATTTTCAAGGAAGCAAAAGTTTGCTACGGGCAGGGACTATTTCACACGGAGCAAAACCAACAACATAATCATCAGGTCGTATCATACATTTGGATTATGTGGCAGCAAAAATGATGAGATTAGAGTTGATGCTGGTGGCGGAAGTGCCTCAGAAACTGTTCCAACTGTACATACAAATCCTAAAAGCCTCTGAACACCTGCATAGCTCAGTTCCTGAATGAAATTAGAGACTCGAATCAGGGACTGCCAAATATCTCGGCTATCTGTATATGTAGCTGAAACAAATATATGAAACTTTGTTGTGTAGCATGAAATATATGAAACTTTGTAGTGTAGCATGAAATATATGAAACTTTGTAGTGTAGCATGTAGAGAGAGGAAGGTCAGGAAAGTATTAAGTCATAGCTTTCTCACAGGGAAGGTGTCTCTCATTTTCGGGCCCAGCATAGAAAGATCCTTATACCGATAGAACACGTTATTGACAATAATAGCTCAAAAATCATTTCTAACTTTTAGGAGCACAACTGCTATGGTAGCAATATGTCATTTTCCCATGATCTAAATATTGAACCTCCAATTTCAAGATAAGTAGAGCTGAAAGCATACTCGCTGAAAGCATACTCACAGAAAGCATGGAGCCCAGACAAATGGAAGGCTGAGAAACCGGCTTCTCAACACAGATAGCGAGAACACCATTTGACCTTTCTTTCTCTTCTGAGTAAAATTTCCGGTAAACTTGGACACCTGAAATTTGCATGTTTAAGAGAGCGTTTCTACAAGGAACATCCATCATAAAGAGTTCTGAACTGATTATCCATTTTAACAATTGCAAGCATTGAAAAGGTACTATTAGCAGAAAGCAACAAAGTCCTGTATATAATTAGCCTCACCATCTCTCCATATATACAGTTAAAATATGGCTCTACCAACTAACAGAAAACAAGACAAAACGAAGGCTTTCACCTGAATATCAGTTATCACTTGAACATATTGCTTTCCACTTGCAAGGTCGTAGAGCAAATGAGGTCCTCAAATGGTCAATTATATTCTAATTTTCTCTAGTAACTTTCAAGAAACCAAAAATAAAAACTTGGCTTTTGAACTCTGATGGCAAAAGGCGCTATAAGAAACCAAACTAGGGATGACTGCAGTTATTTAATAATATTTCTTGTTTTGCACTACAACATATGTGTTTGTCACATCATTAGAAACAGCTACACTTTTCTGGGAGTAAGGTAGCAAACTGATGAGAAGCATCAGACGCGAGTTGAGAAGAGATTGAGAAGGGAAGCCAGGTTTTTAAGGTAGGGATGAGGACATGTGTACAAGCATGCATTACCCTGTAGGTGAATTGCCAAGGAGTGATGCAGGGAGGGGAACTCCCCTTGACTGTGGAGAGCGGATCAAAGATAAGCACTAATTTAACAGAAGATACTACTTTTAATTTCGAACAAGGATATTTGGTAAATATTTAACCATACAATATCCTTTAATCATCTTCCAAACATATTATAAGTCCCAACAAACATGCAAGATACGGAGTGAGAAGTAACATCCTCACTACTATATTGTAAGAGATTTTAACCTTCTTCAATAGTATCCACTCCAGGAAGAAGTTCTTGAAGATTCTCTGCTTCTAGCATCTCGCGAAATGAATGATAATGATGGACATCCTGGAAATGGGCATTTTATTCAGTTGACTATAAGAAGTACCAAAGTGATACATAAAAAGAAAATAAATGTAGATGACGAATGTACCTGAACTTGAAGAACTAAACATTTGTTGAAGAGGATGAAAGCTCCTGGTTCAATTCTAACATCCAAAAAAAGACATCATCTGAGAGAGGAAATAGATTGAAGGATAAGAAAACATTTTTTAGAAGATCAACGTATCAAAGATGCTTCCTGTCATTTTAAGCAAGTCCTTCTTTTATAATGAAAGGATAGCTCCCGAAGTTGAATCGTGAGGGTTCTAGTTTCAAGACATTTGAAGATAACCCAGGATTAGCTTTTAGGCAAAGTACTAAAAGTGGTTTTATTATGAAATGCAATATCTAAATGTTACGGGACAAAAACAAAATGAAAGTGAAACAGCAATACAAGCAAACATGTTAAGCAAAAAGTACTAGCAAAGAAGGTCCTCATGATCTAAACATCAGAGATGGAAATCTTCCTATTATAGAAACTTTGATGAGGGTCATCATAAAACAATCATAAAGGACTCCTTGGACATCCTCAATAGAGTAAGCAAAATGCATCATAATGAAGCCATACTTATTATAATGTCCAACAGCACATCTTCCTTCAATTGTTTTCTCTCCATCTGCAGATAAGTTCAAACACTGTGACTGCAAAGGGAAAAGATGCATTAAAAACGAAAGGAAATTGGAAACTAATTTTTCTCAGAAAGCAATATATCCAGATAATATACTTCTAAGCAGGGAAAAGTAAGGCTCCTGAACATGGAGTTCAAAGTCCACAGCTTTTAGCACCTGCAGTTAGCAACATCCAGTATACATTAAGTTCAGAACAATGAACGAGAAATTGAAACAAAAGGAAGAAACTCCGTTACATGCTTATCTTACATTTAGCAAATGAGAAACTTTTTCCCTTAGCACGCTAGCCCAGTCTTCTTCCATTTGCATCAAAGAACTAGATTCGTGCATCACTGCAAGTTTGTTTTCTGTACTTGGCAAGGCTTCAGAAGAAATAGCCTGATATAAGGATGCCGCAAGGTGCTTGTATAAAGGATATAATGGAATTCCTTCAGAAAGACCTGTCACGGACAAGAAGAGCAAAGAAAATGAATTATCAACTTGATATAGTGATAAGTATCTAAACCTGGAAAATGCAGTACAAATGAGTAAATTTAATCTTTTAAAAAGAAAAGATCGAGAATTCTCATTGCATTAGTCAGCACCTATTCGCATAATTCCCTGTTTCAGAGAAGGGATTAACATCCTAAAGTAATATAGAAGCAAAGATCCATAAAGACGATACCAAGTAGTTGGGATTAAGCTAGTCATCCATGCTTGGAAATAAGTGTGAGATTTTGAAAAAGCCAACGTAACCAGCAGACTTGGAGGACTCTTTCTGTTCATAGGTCAAGCTTTTTAGACGAAGTTAAACCAACTCCTAAAGTTATGGCAACATTTAGGTAAAAAGAAAATAGAAAAAAGAAAGTGTAAAACATTTGTTTTATACTTTTTAAGTATCTTTATTTTTACACTGGAATAAAGAGTAAAAATAAGTACTCCATTACATGATATTAGTTATAAAAAAAAATCGTAAGTCGAGAATCCTAAGCAAAAAAACAAAAACAAAACCTAAAATCATGGAAAAGGTTTGAAGCTAAGGATTTGTGGGCGGCTTGTCTCAACTGCCCCTTTCAGGAGGGATAATTTCTCTGCTTCATCATCAGATAATGGATGATTGGCTTCAATGGTATAAATCTCCTCTTGACTTTTAGCCAACTTCACTTGTTGTTTATCCAAGAGCGCGACGATCTTATTCTTTCTGGAGGCCAAGGCAGCTAGCTGTTGTTCAACACTCGCAAGATTGGCTTGAAGTTTCTCTACAGACTCGCTCACTTTTTCATATTCATGTTTTGCATCATCGAGGCGTCGTCGTGCATCAGAAAGTGACTCTTGGTGAAATTCTTTAGTCATCTTGGACGATCTTAAAGCATTGTAATCTGCGTACGTCTTGAAGAAAGCCTCAACAAGAGCCTCTAAAGTAGAAGTATCAATAATATTTTCTTTTTTTTAAGGGTTGTAGTTAGTGAGAATAGAACCAATGACCTTACAAAGGTTTTGAACCCCCTTGACCACTAAGATATGCTCTTAGTGGTCCATTACTTTTTATTTATGGGGTCCACTAAGATATGCTTTTAGTGGTCCATTAATAAAGAGAGATATCACATAGTAAAAAAATAAAGATGTTTTTATTGCTCCAAGAAATAAGTACTCCATTACATGATATTAGTTATAGAAAAAAAATCGTAAGTCGAGAATCCTAAGCAAAAAAAAAAATCATATCTTGGTGTAGGAGCATCGAAATCACGAGCGGTTTGCGGCTAGGGAAACTAGACTTCTAGAGCTACGACATAGGTGAAAATCATAATCAGAATGTCCCGATATCTTCCCAGATATTTTCTCGAATTTAGGCAATATATTGTGACATGCCGCCCCTTTCAGTTTTGCTGGTTTTCATAGATTCTTCCTTTTTCTTTTAGCAGACTCTCGGAGCAGCACATTAGACTGTGAATTCCATCAGCAAGGATGCATTTTATCGACCACGATACACCATATCCACACCTTGAGATTATTAGCGACAAGCAGAATCCCCGCGCCCAAGTTCTCGCTTTAAAAGTCCATCCTCCGGTGATAGGTGCTTTCCCGCTCGCTAGAAAGCCGCTTGACGCCTCCCTTGATCTTGCAGAATGGTCTACTAGAGAGACGAAGGATGCATTGGAGAGATTTTCGGGCAAAGCAACCAACATGAAGGTCCTACTTTTGAAGTCTTCCACCCATCAGAAGGTCGCGTCTGCTAGTCCTCCTCATCGTGATCACGATGGTCGTCTCGCCACTTGGAGTGTTCCTCCTTCCAGCTTTGGTAAAGTTCGCTATACGTCCAAATATTGGGAGTGGGTAGAAGATGTTCTTGCCCGCAACAAGTTGACTTTGGATGGCATCAAGGTCTATGACGCCATCTTTGCTTCGTTGTTCACATATGACTACAATGAGAATGTCCTCCGTGCCTTTTGTGAGCTTTGGCATCCATCTACCAACATAATTTCTACCTCTATTGGTGAACTCTCCATCTCCTTGTGGGACTTGCGAGCAATCGGAGGCCTTCCGGTGCATGGGTGGTCCTTCTACGACGAAGTTATCACCTCGGCTAAGGAGTTGACACAAGCGGACGATCAAGGAAAATCTTTCCTCCCAAGAAGTTGTCTGCACTTGTTCTCGGCGTTCTACAAACTCATGAAGGATGATGTCCACGAGGTCTCCATTCATGATTGGGTGGAGTTTTGGTTTCGAGGTCCGAGTAGGTATGCCAAGCCTCCGCAAAAGTCATCAAGGAATCGAACTACAAGGACGAAGTTGAATCATAATCCTTCTGGAAATATTGACGCGAGCTTCCTACCACGAACCGATGAGGAGAATGCCCCCTTTATTGAGCTTGGTGTGGAGGAGTCATTTAAAGCTGAGACTTATTTGGCGGCTTTCCTTGCATGTTGGCTTTGCAAATTTTTGTTCCCCAACAAGAAGATCGACTACATTCATGCTAGTGTCTTCAAAATCGCGAGTTTGATGGCTCATGGAGAGAAGTTTTCCTTGGCGGTTCCAGTCCTTGCAAGTATCTACCATGGCTTGAAGGAGGTCTCCACTTCTCAAGATTTGTGCGCCTGCAAAGCACTCTTTCCTATTCATTATGTATATGGATGGATAGGAGCATATTTCGACAGCTACTATCGTGTTAAGCGTCCACAACGAGGTCCGCAAATGTGCAAGGTTTCTGACGAGAAGATGGCCAAGCATTTTGACCTTAGTAATGCCCGTGAGTTGTTTCAACAAGTTAGTGCGCGACAACTTCACCACTTGGCTATGCTACAAGGGAGGGAATTGCATCTTACCGATCGTTACGAACAATCGAATTCTTGAAGTGACTTTTTTATAAGTCTTCGCTCAAGCTTCATCACCCTTAGGCATGATGACATTCATATTGTGGAATCTTATAGCCCCCATAGGTTTAGTCGTCAATTCGGCTTTTGTCAAGATGTTCCTGGCAACCTCATAGAGCGACCTTATGACGGCTCACTGAAAATGCTAGTGCAATTCTGGGACTCCAGTGTTCGTCTTGGAGGTTCGTCAAAGGTTATTGTCCCTACGCGTCCATCAGAAGAGGGGCCTCTAATGACTCGTGAGTATGCAGATTGGTGATCAGCTCGTCGAGTGCACTCTTCCCGACAAAGTACTCACATCATTTTGAAAGTTCCAAGCAAAGATGATATTCCTTTATCCTCCAAAGATGATCAACGTCAAAAGAACACTCACAAAGGGTCTTCCAAGTCCAAGTTAAGATCGAAAGATCCTTCGCCAAGCACCAAGGTCTTATCCAAGTCTATCCCTTCGACGGGCGGGGGTGCCCATGTGGACAAAGGAGCTAAACATGTTTTGTTGACTTCCATGACAACTACTGCCACTGTGGAGGTGACGAACAATCCTTGCAAAAGGAAAGCGCCTCCTACTTCACCAAACAAAGATGTTGCGAAGACAACCAACGTCGTGCCAACAAACGAGGAAAGGACGCAAGCTTCTGCTTTGCCCAATGAGATTGTGAATGTTAGTGCGACTTCCCGTTCGAACGAGAGTGATGTTAGTCACGACATACATTGGAATCGTTCAAAGAAGAAGGTTAAGGACACGAGCCATAGTGAGTTTGCTGACTTGGATGCTCTTAGTATCGATACTGGATTTTTCGTAGAGGGTGACCCTAGTTCAACGATGTCGTTGTCTGAACTGGAGAAACGAGTAAATATTATTACCTTCAAATTTACACCTTTTTTTTTTTTTTTGAACACCTAAGTTATTATTATTTTTATTTTTTAATTGCAGTTGGGCATCGATGAGTTGTATGATGATGTACTTGGTGACAACATGGTGGAAGATTGTGTTACAAGCCTAAATTCCCTCGGTGTGGTCGCAAAAAGTCCTCACACTTCATTTGATGGTATTGAACATCATGCTTCAAACAACGCTCTGTTGACAGATTTGAATCTACCCAAAGGGTCGCACCTCGTTCTTCCAGAAGATGTTATGCTTTCTAAGCCAACCATGACGAGTAAGATGGAGGCTGCCGCAAGTCAAGCAAAACGTCAAAAAGCCTTCGAGCCTACTTCATGGCCGTTGCATCTTGATGCTCCAAACTTCAAACTACAAGACACTATTTCCCGTATTAAACTTTCCTTTGTTAACATGATGTGCCATACCTTGTGTGAATGGATTGAAGAGTTCTGTCTTGATTCTCTAGATAGCTTCACAAAGTTGGAGGAAAGTATCGCTTTGACTCTTGAGGAAAATCAGGAAAACTGAAAGGGGCAGCATGTCACAATATATTGCCTAAATTCGAGAAAATATCTGGGAAGATATCGGGACATTCTGATTATGATTTTTACCTATGTCGTAGCTCCAGAAGTCTAGTTTCCCTAGTCGCAAACCGCTCGTGATTTCGATGCTCCTACACCAAGATATGATTTTTTTTGGTGAAGATGCGCAAAGCTGAAATATCGAACGCGACAGAACTTGGAACCAAGTTTAAGAAGTTCACATGGGACAGTACAAAGCGAATCTAATCTCAATTTTTGAACATGTCTTGACTCCAAATATCTACTTTTTGGAGGATCAAATGGATTGAGTTTTGGAAGCTCCTACGACGAGATATGATTTTTTTCCCGATAGACGCGCAAAGCTGATAATTCCTGGCAGCAGCTGCAGCAAAAGAAAAAAGTTAGTCTGCTCTCAGGAGAATCGAGCGACGGGATTGCGTAATGCCAACTATTGAAGAGTACCTACTAAGACCAACCAAAAGGTGGTACTGCTGCTTTCATCAAAAGTGGAGGACTGCTGCTATAGCAACGATACAAGGAGAAAGGGGCGAATTTATAGGAACAAGCAAGGGAAGAAACTAAGGAAATTCTTGATTTTCAAGTTACTGACATATGTAAATAAGGAATTACCATGTCCAGTTTGTACATGGACAAGTTTGAAACTAGGAAACAAGGAGAAAGAAAGGCAATTAAGGAATTCCTACGGCAAGAAAGAAAGGCAATTAAGGAAATTCTTTTGGCAAGAAAGTAAGGCAATTAAGGAAGTTTTCGCAAGTTGTCTTATGAAATACTCCATGGTTACTCAAACTAGAAGTTTGCTCAACCCAATTAGGAGATGAAATTAATGCTCTTTCATATTATAAAAAAAAAGGGGGTACAAATTGGAGCCACGATCAGACGATTTGAGAATGAGTCATAACAAAGAAGTAACCTTGAAAAGAAGGAATTTACGAAAGGAATCTACTAAAAAAAAAAAAGACAGGTGACAGCATCGGTACTTCAAGTATGTCTTCACGTTTCAGCAAGCCTACACCCCGACAAGCCTTGAAGCAGGGGTCATTTGTAGACAATTAAAATTTTACTAAATTTAAATCCATAAGAAATTTAGATTTTATCATAAATTAAATATACATTAGTCAAAATAAATATTATGGGCTAGTATGATCGGGTTAATTATTTAAATCTAATTAAATTGATTTAAATAAAGGTCCAGTATTTTATTGGGCTAGCCCATTAGTTGGTCTTCTATCAATTGGGTCGACCCATGAGCCTCAAGCCCAATAACCCACTAGGGTTTTCTTGGAGACTACTCCACCCCACACCTATATAAAAGGGTCACGGGAGAAAGCTAGAGGACAATCAAGTAAGCAGAAGGAAAGGCTAAAGAAGCTCTGAAGAATAGCATCAAGGTCTCCATCCACATCTGCAATCTTCGTCTGTGGTCAAATCCCAAAGGCGAACGCAAATCATAAGCGAGCGGTTTCAAATCTTCCGTTCGTGATAACCCAACAACAAATTCTGGTTCGTGACGACCTTCAAGTTGTTCGTGACGCACCACAAATTTGAAATCCGTCAAGATCAAGCGCTCAAGCTCTTGAACCATCGTTCGTGAGGAGAAGAATCACAGGACTACATCTCTTTAGATTCGAGATATTCTAGAGATTGTAACCCCATCACTTGAAATTGAATATAATATTTGTCGCTATATTTCTTGTCTTAATTATTATTTTTCAGGAACGAAATTTAGTTGTTACAGTGATTTTAGTGGTACGGATCAAGAGCTTGTCTTTAACAGTGAACACAGAATATTACCAAGTTCGGTAGCAAATGGGTGACTTCTAGCTCAGTTGCTCAAAATGCTGGTACAAAGAGTAATTATATTATACTTTTGTTTTCATTTTGTTGTCAATAACAAATTGTCAATTATGCAAAATCAGTATAGAACTCATAGAATCCCTACAAACAAGGGTAGATTTGGATATATTTGCTTACATTCACAGCGCGTTCTTAGTGCTGGGTAAGTAATAACAGTCAAAAGTACAAAAATAAGAGGTGAGAAGCAGAAGTACCAGTGAAATTGGGAAAGGGGTTGAAAGGATCATCCTGTAAGAGGGTGGTGCAGTAATCTTTGGAGAGAGCAATGTCTGTTTCAAGATTGCCGTCTACGGAGGAAGCAAGTGTGAATCTCAGCAGCTCTTGTATGCAATCTTTCAGTTGCAGTGACACTCCTAATCCCGGTGATGCTGCCTGAGTTTCCATCTTTATCGACTTTTTTTGCTCTATAATCTTGATTGGCTCACTTCCTATTTTTTATTTCATTGTGAGGCTATACTGTATTAAAAGCACCAAAATTCACTTTCATACCTTCTAAAAAATAACAGTACAAAATAGTTATTTAATTATTTTTCTAATTTTTAAGATTTTAAAATCAAATAATTATTATACCTTTCCTTCTTTGGGCTATGTAAAAAGTCCTAATACCTCAGCCAACATGTAACTAATGTGTATATTTTATCATCCAAAGCAAAGCTAAACTTCAATTGATAGATATCGCTTCAATAAATTTAAAAGCAAAAAAAGAATAAAAAAAAGACTTTGAATTGGATATTACATTACTTAATTTAATATCATGAAGGCCCTTAGCGAAATAATATTTGTCTTTTATATATTTTAAAAATAAATTTCACACTCGACAGAATAATCATTTAATTATTTTCCTAATAAAAAGAGTTTAAAATTAGCTAAATTTTGACATTATTTTTCTAATATTTAGAAATTTAAAATCAACTAAAATTTTACATAAATAAATATTTCCTTAGTTGAACTTCTATATAATGAGTCCTACATGCAAGCTATAACATGACATGTCAAAACAATTTCCTTTTCAGAGGAAAAAAAGAAATTTAAGGTTTCGTTTATGTCCTAATTATGAAAGAAAATATTCAAATTCAACTAATTTATTCTACTCACTATTACAAAAGTATGAGAAAAAAACAGGAAGACCAACAATTAATATTGTAATTACAATTAGTGTTAAGTAAATGCATTTTTTATTAGGATATTGAGCATGAAAACCTAACAAAGCTAACGAATATAATGCTAATGAATTAGCATTTTCTAATTCCTTATGCTATTCAACGAGAATACACATCATACTTACTTTTGAAATTCTAATCCCTATCAAGTTTTAGTTTTTTAGATATCTCTTTTTTATAATTTCTAAAAAGTACACGATTAGTTTAAAACAAATTACTGAAAATATATTTAAGAATACAAAAATAAAGAGCCAATTAAAAGTGATTGACAAGAGTTAATGACGTTGACATTTCTCCCAAAAGTAAATACACATATAAAGATCCAAAATTAAAATATTATACCAACATTTTACCCTTTCAGAATATAATTCTTGTTGGATAAAATTATAATTAAAGTTAAATATACTAAAAATACGGATGAACTAATATATAAAGAATTTGAATGAAAAAAATAAATTATTTTCTTTAATATTGTGAAAAAATAATTAATTTGAATTAACTAAGTAATAGAAGAGTTTAAATTTAATTATTTTTAAAATTCATCATGTAAGTAAAGTTTTTTTTCAGGATTACAAAACTCTTAGGATATATTAATTTGTCTACATAAGAAGAGCATTAGTTGTGACAAAAATTAAAATAAACAGAGCAAAATTAGTGTATAGTATAGTATTAAAAGTCAAATTGGTAAAATCACAAACTTGAAGTGATAAGGATAAAACAGTAGATGAAAATATATATTCTATATGAGTTGTCATTAATAATAATAATTATTATTATTATTATTAGTATTAGTAGTATTATTTGTGTTTGTTCCAACAAATGACAACGCCCTATATTTATATATGTTAAGTTATTTGTTTTAAAATATTAGATCAACATTAGTCATTTTTAAACTTTATATTGTTACTTATTAATTTTTTTCTATGAGCTATAAGGCAAACCTCTTCTTTCCAGAAGACCAAAAGATTACATTTTTAATTTGTTTTATTTACTTGTTGATAAATGTATTTTTTATAATATTTGTTTGTTCTGATATTAAGTCATAAAAATAAAAATAATTTTCACAAAATATTCACGCAGAAGTCCTCATAAATCACAATAAAGTATATAAGAATTATAAGGAATTTTTTTTGACGGGATTCCTTTCCTTATTGAGCTAACTAAATGAGATCAACATTAATATTTCTTAGAACTTATACTTTCTTCTTTAATATTTATTTTATAAGTCAAACGCAAAGTTTAATATTTAATGACGCGAGGTACACGTGCAACGCACGTACACAAAGACTAGTGGTCTTAAAAGTTTAAGAGGTAAAAACTTTGTGGGGTCATGATATTTGTGTGGTTATAAAAACTTCCCGTTAATGATAAAATAGGTAAAATAAAAAGTTTATAAGTTGAATTATTTCTTTAAAGTTAAATTATTTCAAAATTTAGAAATGTGACATTTATTTTGGAACAGACTAAAAAGGAAAGTACATGATCTAATTTGAAATAGAGGGAGTATAATTTTTCTTTTCAAATAGAGGCACTGTCTTTATAACTCGACTCAAATAACATAAGTTGACCCATCAATTTATAATGCAACACACCCACTTGGTATGCTTCTAGCTACCTCGAATGTAGACTGGGGTTGACTTTTGTATATATATATATATATATATCAGCTATTATATTGAGAGTATCTATATAGTGTCATTTTCTCTTAGACTCTTTTTGTTAAATGGGTGGGATGGACTGATTTTGGACAGGTCAAAACGGGTTGAGTCAATAAATTGGTTGACCCGCCCAAAAGTTACTTGGGTTGAGTCAAGATAAGTTAAAATTTGGGTCATAGCTCAACCCACCCAACTATTATTAGAGCTGGGCATATATCGGGTATAACCAATAGCCCGAACCGTTAAAATATTATTGGGTTATCAATATCGGATTATTGGGTAAATAGTTCGATAACAGCTTAATGTTATTTGACTATTGGGTTATCGGTTCGGGTCTCGATTTGCCCAATTTTATTAACGGTTTAACCGATAGTCTAATAAGCTTTAACAAAATTAATATTTTACCCACTAAGTATATAAAGCCACCTTATGGCTTCATTCTCCCATTCTCTTAATTCTCTCGTCAGTTACTCTCCATCTTCATACCTTAATCCTTAGAGTAAATTTTAAACTTTTCTGAATTTCTCATCTTAATTCTTCGGTTAAGATTTTTAGTTTTAAACTTTAGGGAATTAATTATTCAGATTTTTAGTTTTTCTATTTGTTTCTTTTATTGCACTGATTTGGTAGCATTTACAAGATTATGATTTATTATTTTTCTGTGAATTATACCCGCACACAGTGAGATAGTAAGATTAGATTGTTGAATGTCTTATTCCTTACTCCTACTAACTTATAACTTTAAAAATTGAGATCATTCATTGGGATTTTCAAATGTAAAAAAAGTTTCTTTTCTAAAGTTAAAATTTAATCCATCTTTTCTCGTGAGCAAAAATTCAGTTACTTTTTCTTAACAGTATGATCACGATTTCTATAATAAAAACATGAAATTTTTGGATATTTTTTATTCTTATCGGGTAAACCGATAACCGAACTGATAAGAATCGATAACCGACAAACCGATACCCAATAACCGATATCTTATTGGAGTTATCAGTTTAGTATATCTATAAACCAATAATCGATATGCCGAACTGATAACATTCAAAACCAAACCGAACTGACTGATGCCCACCTCTAACTCTTATCAAGTTATAATTAATGTCTGTTATTTTCTTATGAATTGTTTAATTATCAAATAAAACTTTTTTTTTATGGTCATATATAACATATCAAATTTTTTAAAAAAAAATTTTGGAGATGTTTTAGCAAAGTTACTCATGAATTAATTTGGGGTAAAAATCAATTCAATTTTAGATGGCATGAGATAGGTCTCAATATGGATTGAGTTCAACAAATGAACTGCCAATGATTGACTCAACCTTAAACGGGCTCAAATTATCACTCCTAGGCCGGTCCAAAAGTTGTCCGCTCTCCACCTTTATGCGTTTTTTTTGTTCAGGTGGCTATCACAATCCTCTTACCCCACTTTACTGTTACTTGGACATCATCAACATAAAATTCTACCCTCACTAATCAATGTTGTTGTTCTCATAGAGAAAGTGATTTGTCTTTCTCCAGGGTTCATTATAGAATAATTACCCCAAATAGTCGTCCACCTTATTTCTTAAATTAAAAATAGCCGACAAATATATAATTTATATATTTTATATATATATATATATATATTCCCCGTAAAATCTTACCGAAAACTCGGGGTTTCGTGGTGTCGAAGTAAACTTATATGCTGATGATTGTAGAGATTATTCGCAGCTTGCGAGCCGCGGTTCGGCCTTTTTGGGTTGAACAACGCGTTGGGGAGTTGAAGAAATATTTTGGAAGTGCATGGCATTTCTGCGGTCCATTATGCAGTCGCAGAATTGATCTGCGGATCACAGATCTGCCGCAAAGTGAGGCAGAAACTTGGGTAAATGTTTGGGCCATTATGCGTCCGAATAATTATTTTGCGGTACGCATAACGCATCGCAGACCCATCACGAAATTTTTTGGAGAGAAGTTATGCGACACATCATGCGAGGTCTACAGACCGCATATCAGTCACAGAGCGTGGCAGAAGTGCCCAGTTTCGGAGGACCATTATGCGGCCCATTTTGCGAACCGCAAAAGCATTATGCGGTCGCATATGCGATCGTATATCTGCGACGGGTCCGTTTTTTAAATTTTATAACTCGACCCCCATTTCATTTATCTAGCCTAAGGGTTCATTTTGGAGGGATCACTGGTCATTTTAGAGAGAGGAGAGAACTATTCTAGAGAGAGGAAAGGGATGGTTAAGGATTTCACTACTCTACCTTGATCGAACCTTGGGATTTCATCGAAAGGAACTTGCTATGGCTTCAAAGAGGTAAGAATATTTTTCTCCAATTCTTCAATTTCAGGTTTGGGGTTGATTATGAGTGATAAAGGTAGATTCATCACATGCATGAGCTAATAGGGATTGTGGGAAAGTTGTTAAACAATCTTGGGTAGTTTTGTTGTTGAATTAGTTGAGAGAAAGGTTGGGTCATAGTTGTGATAGCCCTTGCCATACGAATTTCTATAATTGTGCTTGTAATTCCCCCCTCCTCTATAAATTGGCATCGTTAGGAGTGTTGGAACATTATTGTGGCACTACGAAAAGCTCTTTCGAGGTATGAAGGCTAAACTCTTTTTCTGGTATTGTAATTCATGTGTTCTTACAAAACTCCATCATGTAAAGTTCGGATATGGAACACTATTGATGTGGAGTATTCAAACTAATAGAATTGATGCCCGATTGGCATAACGTGTTAGAACCCTCGTGTGTTAATGATTCTCTGTTTTTGACTTAATCATGTTATACCTCTTTGGGAAGAAGATCTTGTATGAAATCAATGTGATTAAACACCCATTTCTCATATGATGAAACTTTATGAATTTACACTTGCTAAGGCCAAAGGTGCCAAACAATTTATTAGAAGGGAACTCTTTTGTACATATTATTATCATTTTGGGAACTCGAGTTGTGGCATTGTGGTTACACCTCCACCCGCATACGTTGGAGGTGAGGCGGCGAGGTCGCTTTGTATAGAGCTGTGGTATTGTAATTACACATTCACCCGCATACGTTGGGGTAAAGCGGCGTGGCCGCTTTGTGTATAGTTGTGATATTGTGAATACACCTCCACCCACATACATTGGGGGTGAGGCGGCGGGGCCGCTTTGTGTAGAGTTTCTGGTATTGTGATTGCACCTCCACCCGCATACATTGGGGTGAGGCGACAAGGCCGCCATGTGTAAAGGTAGTTGTAGAGGATTCCCGACCTGAAATTTATAAGTGTTATTGGAAGTTCTTAATAAATCTGTTTTGACTTTTATAGCCATCTAAGCCCTGTGATCGTTACCATGATTCATCATATTCATGTTGTATTTCCAAGTCCTTGAAAAGATGTTTTGGTTTTCATACTAGTACTATTCGACATGTACTAACGTCCCTTTTGCCGGGGGTACTGCATCTTTAATGGATGCAGGTGATTTCACAGCGGAAGGCATTGACCAGTGATAGCGGTACACTCTTTTCCCAGCTGACTTGGTGAGCCCCACTTTATTCCGGGGTTGTGCATATTTTATTCCATGTGTATTATATTTTGAGGTATAGTCAGAGCCTTGTTGCCGGCACTATCAGTGTACTCTTTTATACTCCCTCTGTTTCAAATTAGATGAGGTACTTTCCTTTTCAGTCTGTTCCAAAATAAATGACACACTTCTAAATTTGAAAATAATTCAACTTTAAACTCTTCATTTTACCCATTTTACCCATTTTAAGAAGCTTTTATAACCACAAAAATATCATGGCCCAACAAAACTTTTACCCCTTAAGCTTTTAAGACCACAAGTTTTAAAAATCTTTTTTTTTAAAACTCCGTGCCGAGTCAAACTATCTCATCTAAATTAAAATGGAGAGAGTATCTATTAGAGGCTCTGTAGACATGGTGTGGGTTGTGTATTGGTATTGGGAAAGTCAAGATAGTAATGTTGTATGTGTGTTACATCTTTTACTTCAAACTATGAAAATGCATGTATTTTGAGAATTTATAAATGAAGTAACTAATAGTGATGGAATTAGTATTGTTCATGAATCATCTTGGTGTTAATTAATTAAATGTATTCTTCTCTTTATTCATGGGTGAGTTGGGTAGACGACACTGTACATGCTTGCTCGACCGGGGTAATTCTGTTGAGCGTCGGTCGCGCTCCTCGAGGTTGGGACGTGGCATATATCTATATTATTATAAAAGCATGAATACAATGTCGGTTTACAAAAATAACCTTATAATATTAAGTATAATAACTCATAATAAAATGACATAACCGGAATTCTAGATATTAGCCTTATAATTTTATTAGTTTTAGGACATAATACTACACGTTAGGAATCCTACGTGATTACCTTTAGGAATTCTATTAGTATAATTACTTTCGAGTTGTCTAATTTATATAAAATTGAACAATTAAATATATGTAATCATATTACTTTTAATATAATTTCATTTGCAGATAAAATTGTAACATTGAAAACTTTTACTAATTAATACTAATTCGCATGGGGTTCATATACAAAGCAAGATTCCTACCCATTGTTATGTTCCATAGTCATATACTATAAATTTCACATGGATTAGAATAGATAATTTCCACCGCCGCCTCATACTACCTACGTAAAGGAGTGCATTGCCTCATTCATTGGAGCACGCACGAATTTGGTAAAATTAAAAAAGACTTCCAAGAAATTGATACTTGCAATTTAACTGGGATCGATTACATGAGAATTTAATGTAAGAAGTGCACGAATGAATTTGAGTTTGCATGTTCTCATCTTCAAGAAGATTTCGGTTAATGTCAGAAATAATGTCATTAGATTTGTATATCTTGGTGTTCAGAAGTATAATCTACCGTGTTCTTCTCTTTTTCTTTGATTTCTTTCTTCTCTTTAGGTCAATTATGTATAGGTCCAGGGAGTAATTCAAGATTTATTATTGTAGCATAAAGTGGTAGATTTGTTTTGACCAAAGTATGAACTTGAAAGTTATGATGATAAGTTGATAACTAATAAAGGTGATACATTTTAAAGTTTGAATTTTTTGTGCCTTGTAAACATTAAAAAATATATAAAAAAAGAGGCAATTAAAATTAAACAAGTAAATATCTTTAGTCATGTAATCATATAACTTTAGGATATACTTCTTAAAAATTTCTATTACTAATTTAATTTGAAAACCTATTATAATGGCCTATTAATAATTTAATTTGAGAATGTATTATATTGTCCAAATTCATTTAGAAAAAGGAGATCCTACATTATTATAAGATCATAAATACAATATTAATATACCAAAATAGCCATAAAATATTAAATGGAATAACTCATAGGGAAAAGACATCACTGCAATTACCTAATTTTTGGACTACAATACCTTATGTGCTAAACTTTAATATTTTAAATTTTAAAATTAATAAAATTTTATCTCTTAAATTATGATTAAAAATATGTAAGAAGGTTTAATAAAATCAATTTCATAAGAATCCTCCGCATTGGCAATACATTATCATTCCATAATGTCCAATACCAAGAAAAATAAAAGTAATATTAAATGGACTGCATAAAGAGTTAAAATTGAGAAAGAAAACCCACGATAATATATTTTTATATTATATTTGAACTATTTTCCTACTCAAATAATATTTTTTTATCAATTTTTTGTGTAATATTAAAAACTACCCAATTATTAAACAACAACTAAGAAAATATTTAAGAATATAAATGTGTGAGAAAGAGAAAAAAATGGTTGGTAAGAGTCAATGCCACTAATAATTCTACAGATATAAAGATCTAAAAGTGAAATGTCATATCAATCTTTTACTCTTTGAAAATAAAATTTGTGGTGGATAAAATTATAATTAAGATTAAATATTTAAAACAAGAGATGAACTAATATTAATATCTGAATCAACATATAATAAATTATTTTTTATGTTAAAACTAAATTATTAAATTTTTAATTAATTATTTAGCAAGAGAATCCAATTCAATTATTTTTTAAATTCATCATACGAGTAAAATTCTTATTCAAGTTAAAAAACATCTTTGGGTATATAAATTTATTCCATAAAAAGAGCGTTAAAACACAAAGTAAAAAGGTTAGTATATTATTAAGAATCAAAATGCTATACACATGTCTGAGAAAACACAATCAAAACTAAATTCTAAATAAGAACAAGCTTTCAAGACTATATTATAAAGAGTCGCTCTGATATAACGGGATTATATATTCTTTGTAGATGCCTCCGGCTGAATCGAAATGATATTTCTATGTCATGCATTATTTGCAAATATCATATCAAGAAGCATGACAATGTTAGCAATAATAGCAAGTGGTGTACTAACAACGATTTTATTGTGAGGCCACCCGCTTTAGATTTGATATATTTCTTCAAACAACTTAAATAACCATCACAAATATATCAAAGCAGAGCAATGATGCTAATTTTATAAGGAAATCAAAGTTGATAATATGGGATGAAACACTTATGGCTAAGTGTCAAACGATCGAAATAATTGCCCGGAATTCTAGAGATATATTGGATATTAATGAACCGTTTGGTGAAAATTAATGATTTTGGAGGTAATTTATGTCAGTACTACCAATAGTTCCAAAATCGACAAAATTAGAGACTGTAAAAGCTAGCTTGCCAACGTTATATTTTTGGCCTCAAATAAAAAGATTCAACTAACAAGAAATATAAAGTAAGAACAAATCCAGTATTCAGTGTCTTCTTGCTTCGTGTCGGAAACAAAAAAGAGCATCCAATAAAAGATAATTTGGTTCTTCCTGAACACTTGGTTATCAATCTCAATGGTAATAGTAGTGCATTTAATTAGAGAGATATTTCTACCATTATATTAAAACATAATTCGTGCAAATCGCATAATAGAATTAAAAAGATATCTTAGCTAGCATAAATGAATATGTTGATCAACTAAATAAAATGTTGATTGCAAAATTTTAGAGTAAAAACAAAATGCTTTTCTGTTTTTGACTCAGCAGAAAATGATACCAATAATTATTACCAAGAAGAATACTTAAATACCAGATGGCCTTTTACCATACATGTTTGTTGTCAAGTTTATTATTTCTTACCTATGTTAGTGTCACCGTATATATAATAGACTAATTTAAAATTGATCTTCTATTGTATATAAGTTGATTTTAAAGAAAAATATGCCTGTCATGCCACTGAAAAACTTACATACGTCGAATAGCTTATGTAATAGCACACATATGGTATATAGAAGTTTTGACAATAACGTCATACATGCAAAAATTATAATACTGGTCAATGTGCTTCTAAGTATATTCTTATCCCTGAATTCAACTTTCGTCTTTCGAAACTAAAGAATATCCTTTTAAATTTGTGTGAAAATAATTTTTAGTATGCTTATATTTTGCAAATATAATAAATAAAGCACATGGACAAACATCCTAAATATTGGACTATATTTACCGCAATATGTTTTCTTGTACGAACAACCGTTTATTGCACTTTCAAGAGGGATATCAAGATCGACAACAAGAGTTTTGGATAAGGTAGAGCAACCAAAGCATTAGGAGGAGACATACATAAAAAAATATTGTCCACAAAGAAATGTTCGTTAAGATACCATCATATTAAATACTTTTAAACTATAATACATAATTATCTAACTAACATGACAAAATTGATCATTTGTGTAAGTTTTGATAATGTTATTTAATTTTAAATTCATGTATAATGCTAATGTAATAGTAATATTTTTTAGCATTTAGATGATTGTTGTATTATTATACATAAAATTTATCTCATTAATTAAATTTTATTGTTCCTTCACATAAATAAATGTTTAAATCATCATTTACCATTATTAACGTGCAACGCACGTTCATAGATACTAGTATATATATAAAATTATGTATAATAAATATATAATATATGTATACCGTTTAGAAAAAACAAACACTTAATTTGACCAGCTATTTGTATAACAATTCCATTATTATATTGCAATGCGTAACTTTAGTATTGACCAAAATTGGGTGTGGGCTCTGCCAAAGTAGAGTTGGGCCGTTGGAGGCCGATTACAGTTGCAATGCTAAGGGTTGAGCATTGGGCTTTTATCCAAATCATGATGAGAAAACTACCCTCTATAGTCCCTCAAAAATTTAATAGCCCATGTTTTTTTTCATTGACACGAAATGTCCCTTCGGCCCAAACATATTGCATCTAATAGTCCGAAATATCTATTTTGTATATTTTTTGTATATTGACAGTCTACTTTGTATATTTTTTGTATAGTGACAGTCTATTTTGTATATTTTTTGTATAGTAACAGTCTATTTTGTATAGTGACGGTCTAGTTTGTATATATTTTATATAGTGACAATCTATTATATATAAATTGTATAGTGACAGTCTATTTAGTATATTTTTGTATAGTGACAGTCTATTTTGTATATATTTTGTATAGTGACAGTCTATTTAGTATATTTTTTATATAATGACATTCTATTTTTGTATATATTTTTTATAGTGACACTATTGTATATAAATTGTATAGTGACAGTCTATTTTGTATAATTTTTGTATAGTTACAGTCTATTTTGTATATATTTCAACTTTATGCATAGTTATCTCCTCTTCCTCTCATTGAGAGACCAGCCACCAGCGTCCATGGCCTCACAGTTGCCGAAAATGGTAACAAGATCGTCGGAATTTTAAATTTTCAGCCAAAGATCAAAATATTAACTTCATATTCACGTAAACTATAAGAGAAAATCAGAGAAAGAAGACAAGTCTGTCTCTCTAGTTGCCTTATGCTACACCTCTGCCGAAATCCGGCCGGCCAACGATGACTATGACTGCTCCTCTCGCTTTCCTCTTCTTCCCTATAGGTTGCTGCTACTGATTTTTACTAGTCACCGCTGGAATTGACCACTGGCTGGTGACGATATTACCCCCATCGACGGTGACTGTTCCACGCTATTGATACGCCATCCCTCTCCTCCTTCATCTCTATTTCTTTTGTTTTGATGTTGTTTTAACGGGTAAAAGTCCAGATCTTCTTAGATCTGGCCGGTTCTAGGATTTTCCGACGAGGTATCTAAACGAAAGGAATTTGGGTCAGTAAGGTTTCCAGTTCGAGGACTGGGAAACTATAAGAGAAAATCAGAGATAGTAAGGAAGATGGAGGCGACTGCTAGCAGTTGTTATTGTTTTTAGGTTATGACTTGTATGAGTCAATTTGTGGCTACCGGATGATATATGTTTTGACCGATGGGCTATAAATGAATTTCTCTCAATCATGATTCCCAGACGAAAAGTTACTACCACTTTTAACCAAGCTAAGAAAAAATTCACTGAATCAGAATCTTTCGCCACCATTCACCAACATACAATAGTAACGAATTTGGAAAGATAAAATATTCAGTAACCAAAACATTCTTACTTGACAGAGCTAGTTGATTTTTGGTGCTTAACTACAATTTATTATCAATAGTACTTTAACATGTAGTTTTTGGAAAAGATTGATAATACATACATTTCTTTTTTCTTGAATTTCATATATGTCATTGAGAGGTTTGTCCCCGAAGCTGGCTGGTTTTAACTTTCTAAAAAAAAAAGTAATCAGGAATCTCCTAATATGACTATATCCCTTTGCTGGAAACCTTTTTTTTTTAAAATAAAAAAGACCATACTTTTGGCAATACTATCCCCAGTAGAGAGATCCCTTTGATCTCCTATTACTTTTCTAAATTCCTACAATCTGTACAAAGTACAATACTCTAAACTAATACCTAATCAGCTGCTATTTCCCTAACTGAACTATGATTTTTGAGTCAGTCCTGGCTTCTTTAACTGTGCTTAATTCTAGCATATCTACTGCTGCAGAATGAGGCTTGATAGAACTATCAAAGTTGTGATGATCCTTTTCATGGTTTGCCTCGAATGTCCATACGAGGACTAACGCGACCATTACTAGTGACAGCAAAACAAGTCCTGCCCATGTCATATGCGCGTTTTTCTTTAATGGTTTGCAATGTTTGTCAAGTATATCTGAAAATGAACTGT
This sequence comes from Nicotiana tomentosiformis, assembly GCF_000390325.3. Classification (NCBI taxonomy): domain Eukaryota; kingdom Viridiplantae; phylum Streptophyta; class Magnoliopsida; order Solanales; family Solanaceae; genus Nicotiana; species Nicotiana tomentosiformis. The sequence goes on along the minus strand of NC_090817.1, from coordinate 98,061,122 downwards.
ACACTGTGTTACATTCTGCTAGGCTTTCAATTCCAGGGTACACATCCAGTATCTTTTTGAGAGCAGTTATGTATGACTCAATGTTGTTGAAGATCCTATATGGAATCAAGACTCCTCCCTTGCAGCTTGGATCAGTGCAAGTCAACATCTTGATTATCTTTATAGAAGAAGAGAGAATTCCATCAAATTAAAGGTAACGAAAAACTAACTACTAACTACAAAAACTATGTGAAAAGAAAAATGTAAATCGTAGGCGTTTGAGCTATATATACCCCAGGGAGCTCTCCTATCCTGATCGCGCTAGATGGACAGTTCTGATCTGGCTCGTAGTTATAGTCTGGTGGACCGGAGAATGGATTGCAAATTTGTGCAACATTTCCATAATTTGTAGATAGCTCCTGATTTACCTGCAAATTTCCAAAAATTCCAAAATTTTCAAGACCAGTAAATAAAATACTTTATTTCAGGTTAGAATTTCAGGTTTACCTTGTTCACTACTCGATGAATCCCTTCACTGGCAGCATATAAGATTGATTGTGCTGAGAGCAATTCATCACAGGGGAGGATTGAACTCAAGCTATTATTGTAGGGATTTATCTGGAAACTTTCTAGAGCTGTGCATGCATCTCTAGCAAAGCTGCAATAAATACAACTTGATCATGAGTACGCCGAGGCAATATAATTTTGAGATGAAACAGAAAACTTGAGTAAGTTATTGGAAATCGTTTTCGTACTTGTCTAGGAAGAAATAAATCCCGAAAAATAACCAGCAGAGACTTGTAAAGATCCAACACACTGCAATTAGCCTGCGTAGATCAGAATATATTGTTTCAGAATTTTGCAACTAGTGGAACATGGCCAAGAAGTTGGAAGTGTTAGGAGGCTAAGATTTGCACCATTGACATGATATACTTACAGGTGAAAATTTCTTCTAAATTTGAGGATTCCAAATACTGCAATGAAAACAGATTTCAGCTTTAGTCAGCATTAGATATTTAATGATAGCCCTACTAAGAAATTACTACTACTATTTTTGGATATTAGTCTCCTTTTCTTCCTCTTTGCATACTAGACCAGTACACTCACATGTTAGAGAAATTGCAGCAGCCAAGTTGAGAGAAATAGTCAGTGTAGTTACTATGTACCTGTCAACAAAAAGTAGTGTGCATGTCAGTCTTTGTACGGCCTGGAAAGCATAGGCAAATCTATGACAGATTCTGTCCATTCAACTAAATATATTGCTTTTGACTCGAACTATGCATGAATATACGGAAAAAAACAAAATAAAATACATATCGCAAGATCACACTCATTCTGAACGTATTAACACTAGATCCTGAATTCATCTTAGTGAAAGGGACCGATCTAGAATATAACACCAAGGGGTAAGGTAGAGAAAAGGGGAGGAGGAAACTCACAGTATCTCAACGCCTTTCTCGACTAAACGCCTATTTTTTGTGGCTCCCCGATGTATATCAGCAGCCTGTCTGTCAAGACTTTGGGAAGTGGGAATGAGGAAATTAGCAGCCTCATCACCTATATCAGTATCTTCTAAGTCAGTATTCATATCTCTCAAGGCTCCGGTAGTAGTATATATAGTCTCTGATGCCCCATCTGCTGTATCAATGATAATGTTCACAACTCTATCTGTTCTTGAACGTAGTTTCGCATTCCCTCCTAGTACCAGGCCTGTAGCTGTTCTGCAGTTATAGTGAAATTATCTCCTCAGTTTTGTCTAACCTTTCAGAGTGAATGAAACTACTTCCTTGGAGGATGCATTATATAAAATGGGCAGCCCGGTGCACAAAGCATCCCGTATTCAAGTAGGGTCCGAGGAACCACCGCACCCCAAGGGGTGTGACGTAGGCATTAGTGGCTGCTTTCATGGCTCGAACCCGTAACCTATAGCTCACATGAAGACAACTTTACCGTTGCTCTAATTGAACTTAATGTTTATTGCAATAAAGTTATAAAACTAGATAAGTGAGAATGCAAAGTGACACTTACATTGCTAAAATTGTCAAGAAAACAGCTGAGAAAATAAGCCAGAGATAACAGTGCTGATAATAACAAGTTGATCTCTTCTTAAGCTTCATGTTCTTCCTTTTGCCGCAGCAGGTAGAGGCTAGAAGATATAGTCCATATCCTAAGCCACAGAAGAGCCACACTACTGCAATGGCATAGCCATATATACCTGTAAAGATGGTGGACTGCACAACAAGTTAAAATTTAGTGCTTGCAATTGCTTTTAGTCATAATGTGAAGAAAAGTATAATAACTCGCATATAATTGGCAAAAAGATTATATTTTTTTTAAAATTTAAAAGTAGGTTATGGAGTACTTATTATGACTATACCTAAAAATTGGACAAATAAATGGTAAAAGTTAAAAAGAAAAAGAAAACAAGGAATTATATTACATTGATGTATAAAAGAAAAATATACACACTCAATTAGTATAGAGGGACTATTTATCTGTGTTGTTAGGACTCTTTAAAATTGCTACAGCAACCTTAGCATTCTCATTTCTTAGCATTCTTTAAGAGTCCAAGCAACATCGAATTACTATATGGTAGGAATTAAGAAATGCAAATTGCTCACACTCCAATAGTGTTTATTTGTAATGTCAAATCCTCCTCTGTATTTCTTGAAATTGTCCAAAGGGTCTATTCTCACTGTATCATCTGATTGCTTTTTCCTAGCTTCTGAATCATTGTCTATCTCAATTAATATTCTTCTTTCTGCAGAAATCAACAAGTATTTTCATCAATTAAAGGCATTACTATATATATATATATATATATATATATATATATATATATTAAGCTTTGGAAATCATACAAATCGATAACTTACAAATAAACTTAACAGAATTCATTTATAGTAGTTCAACTAGGTGGCTTTTACATAATTGTGTGTACTTTTATCGCCAATAAGATCCTTTTTTTTCCCTAGCCCGAGTTTTTTTTTAAAAGAAATTAATCACTACAAATGACGCCTACGTATTTATCTTTTAAAACAAATTTATTGACTTTCTTAAAATAAATCTTATTTTACTTTTTTCTTTTTTTCTTAAAAGTTTTTATCATCTCATCTTTTGTAATATAGGTCCCAAGCTGGATTTAATAACTCCTCTAAACTTGTCTACTCGCCCCATGTTTTCCCTGCATGCAGATTAATACATTCTATCGTAGAAATAGCATTGTAATTTATCGTTTAAAATATACTCAATTTTTAAATACTATTTAATGTGTGGCCATTTTGTTATAAGTAAATAAAACTTGGACAAAAATATTCCCAAAGTTTGCTTCTAGCATAGCCTAACACTTGAAATTTGAAGTTAGATTGTTGTAGTTCAAACTTCAGATTGTCGACTTTAATTTGGACCCAAACTATCTGAAGTTAGAAGAGATGGTTAAATTTTTAATTTTTTTGAACTTTGGGTATTCGTTAACCCCCCCCCAAACCAACCCACCCGCACATTCTATTTCTCTAAAAGCCCTTGAAAGAGAGTCCGATCAAAAAGAAGAAGAAAACATAGAAAATAGAATAGGCTGTTACCTGGTTTGGCTTTTACTCCTTCTAGACTAGTGATGTTAAGGGCAAGGAGGATAGCCAATAATAGTAAGGATATAGCCACTTTCCTCCTATGCATAAATTCCATCTTCTAACCTGTCAAGTAATCAATAACTAGTTAATTATCAATTGGGATACTTTTCTGTTAAACTCTATTTTTGTTTAACAAAGTCATTTTAATTAGTTCTTTTGTACTCAGGAGAAAAATGAGAAACAACTTTTGAGAATCAAGCTAATCTAGTTTAATAATAAGGACTTTTTATAGAAATATACTAACGTGTTGCTAATGAAAACATCATAATAATAGACTAATAGTAATGATAACACCAGTTGCCTCATACTTCTTAAAAGAAATTACTGACGCTGCGTTCGTTTTCATTAATTTACTCCACTGATATTGTAAGAAATCTCTTAATATTATCAGTATAAATAACTTAAATCCAAACATCAAAATTTTCTTTAGCTGCTTTCAGAGGCGGACCCAAAATTTGAAGGTCGGGCTGCATGAGCGGACTGCTCAACCAATGCCCCTATTAGACTTTTGATCATAACGATTCCAAGCAAAATATATAACCTTTTTTAATATATATATATATTCGGAACTTTTGTTGAGGTCAACGGGTCGATGACCTCTCTAATATATACATAGGTCTGCCTTTGGCTGCTCTAACAAACCAATACTACTATATTATATACCAATGACCAACCTATATAAATGTTTATACTAAACCTGACAAATACACAAAAAAGCAGAAACAAAATCAGAAGATTGAACACACAATATATGCTTAATGTATAATTACAGATAACACACCTTCTCGTATAGTTGCAGAGAGATGAATATGAGTACTATGGAAGAAGAAAAAGAAAGATAAATATATTAAAACAGAGTTCAATATGTACATGCATGGGGAGGCACTTCTAAACGAAGGCCAAAAGGTCGTGTGTGAACACTTTTAAACTGAGAATATAGAATATAACTTCCAATTCAAGTAAGGAACCATATTTTTAAGATAATAATCCTTATTGATGAAGAAGACTGAAATAAATTTATCTTAATTATTCTATTATCCTTCTCCAAGATTAACTAAGATTTTACCCCTTTTAGTGTTATGTTTTAAAGTCCAACTAACTTTTGAAAAGCTTAACCGACCAACCCCACCCCCCACCCCCACCCCCACCCCCAAAAAAAAAAAACTGTTTTTCTTTTTTTCAATGGAAGAATATTCTTGAATAAAAGGTTCGTTTCTGATCAAATTGCTTTGTACGTAATTAGTACAGAATATCACAATTCATCCAGAATTATATTATCTTAAATTAGCTGTCCGTTCTCATCAAATAAGGGATCAAAGCACTCTTGGTGTTTTAACCACTAATGGTTGGCTTAAATATTACTCTTTCGGTATGTTCTGCAAACACTTTTATTTTTAGTTTCTCATCTACTTTAGAGAAAATAAATGGAAACAAACACATAATTAAAGAATAATTACCTGACACACAACAAATTCTGGCATGAGATTCTGCTACAAATGATTTACTTTGTTCAACCTAACGTTCTAACACAAAGTATCTCGCGTGCATTTCTATTAAAAATTAACTCAATATAAGAGTTCTCGTGCTTCCTGTTTGAAGCTCAAAATATATTCTATCTTAAAGTTGAAACAGTGAAAACTCTTAGTCATATTTAATTTATTCAGATACATGAATTCCAGCTTTTTTAAAAGAGCTTTATAGGAAAAAGGAAAGTTCAATTTTTCATGAAGAGGAAAGGTCAGTAAACCAAATGGTCTTTTTATTATTTATACTGTTCATACATACAACAGCCTCTCTCAGCCCCTTTTGTGTACGTTGAATAGATACGATCTAGAAAGTTGAGCTTTCAACTTAAGTTACCCTTTTGGAAATGTATGGACATGTTTTAAAAAAGCAAGTCATTCTAAAATAATTAGTTATATGAGATTTTATGTTGGATTTCTAAATGAAATAAAAAAGGAAAAAGCTTGGCGTAATAAACTTGGATAAATGTTTTCATTAAGTATTTATTGGCTTAGCCGTGCACCATTTGTTTTGATATATATGAAGGGAAGAAAAGGGATTACTTAATTTACTACAAGTATGACCACTACTCTTTAATTATGGGGCCAGAATAATCCCTTCTCTTTTTTTCTTTTTTCTTTCCTTGTTTTGCTTTCTTTTGGAGGTGGGGTGAGGGTGAATTATTTTGCGATCATCACCCCAAAGAATAGATTTTTAAATCAAAAAACATTTTTGGTGCTTTTAATCACCCAAAAAGTGTGCCGTGAAAATAGAAACTTTTATTAGAGTGGGGTGACTTTAGAGGGCAGGGGTTTGTTTCAAAAATAGGTGAAAATTGGAAGAAATTTAGAGAACTTTTTTCAACCAAATTAACGCTATAAGAGAAAACTTTTCGGTTTATGCAAAAACTGAATAACTGTTCTATCTTTTTTTTGGTTCCCCATCCGTGTCCGATATCCATATAGGAGCGCAGATTAGTCCGGAAAATGTTTTTATTCGTTCTTAAAGCTTGAACACGAGATATCTAATTAAGGGTGGAGGGATCTTATTCTTCCCATCATAAATCTTGGTGGTAAAAAGTTATTCTCTAATAGTGTTTGATATTAAATTTGTTTTAAAAGTATTTTTAAAAAAAATTCAGCACTTCTGAAAACATGCGCCACCTTTTTTAGTAAAAAGGATTTCTAAAAAGGAGACAAATTGGGTCATAGCTATTCCTTGATAAGTTTTACTCCATTGTTTTTCTTTTTTCCTTGTCAACGCGAAGAAAGACGGTATTGCTTTTCTTCAAATGGTTTATATATTATGAACTTGAGTACTTAGCAACGTGAATAGAACTAACCAATACTACTACATACCTACCTATGACCAACCTATATCCTCCAACGTACAAACACTCAAAAACAGAAATAAAACCAGAATTGTTGAACACAATATGATTAATGTATAATTACACATAACATACCTTCTCGTATAGACGTAGCAGAAGAGTGAAAGGAATAAGAAGAAAGAGAGTAATTAATTAGCACTTAATGAGAACTATGGAAGAAGAAAAAGAGAAGGATATATAGAGGCAGAGTTCAATGTGCACGAATGCCAAAAGGCAATGTGTGAACACTTTTAAACTGAGAATATAGACTATAACTTCTAATTAATTCAAGTAAGGAACCGTATTTTAAAGATAATCAAGTATTTATTGATGAAGAAGACTGAAAATAAATATATCTTAATTATCCTTCTCCAAGATTAACTAATTAAGATTTCACTCCTTTTAGTGCTATCTTTTAAAGTCCAACTAACTTTTGAAAAGTTTTACCGAGCAAACCCCACAAAAACAAAGATTAATTTGCTTTTCATGAAATGAAATAATTTGAATAAAATGTTCGTTTCTGATCAAATTGCTTTGAACGTAATTACTAATTAGTACAAAATATCACGGTTCATCCAGCATTATATTTCCTTATGTCTGGGAAAGTACCAGACTCATGTTTTTACATTTACTAGTATCTATAAACGTGCATTGCACGTTAATTATGACACATGACATTTATTTACACGAAGAAAGAAAAAAATTAATTAATGAGAGAAATTATATATATAATAATACAACAATCATCTAAATGCCGAAAAATATTATTACATTAGCGTAATACGTGAATTCAAAATGAAAGGACATCATCAAAACTTACACAAATGATCAATTTAGTCATGTTAATTAAATAATTATGTATTATAGTTTAAAGGTATCTAATGTGATTGTATATCTTACCGAACACTTCTTTGTAGACCATGTTTTTTTGTGGATGTTTCCTTCTAATGCTTTGGTTGTTCTGCCATAACCAGAACTCTTATTGTCGATATTAATATCCCTCTTGAAAGTGCAACATATAGTTATTCGTACAAGTAAACATATTGTTGTAAATTTAGTCCAATATTTAGGATGTTTGTCCTTGTACTTTATTTATTATAATAATTATAAAACATAAACATACTGAAAATTATTTTTACACAAATTTAAAGGATATTCTTTAGTTTCGGAAGACGAAAGTTGATTTCGTAGATAAATACATACTTAGAAATACATTGACCAGTATCATAATTTCTGCATGTATAACGTTATTGTCAAAACTTCTAGTACTATTACATAAGCTATTTAGCGATCTAAGTTTTTCAATAGCATGACAGACATATTTTTCTTCAAAATTAACATATATATAATGGAAGATCAATTTTAACTTAGTCTATTATGTATACGATGACACTAACATACGTAAGAAGATGATAGAAGGACATTTGATATTAAAGTATTTAAGTGTTCTTCTCGGTAGTAATTGTTGGTATCATCTTCTGCTGAGTCAAAACTAAAAAATATTTTGTTCACAAAACTTGACAATCAACCTTTTATTTAGTTGATCAACATATTCATTTATGCTAGCTAAGATAGCTCTCTAATTTCTATCATATAATTTGCACAAATTGCGTTTTAATCTAATGATGAAAATATTTTTCTAACTAATTAAATGCACTACTATTACCCTTGGGGTTGATAACCAAGTGTTTTGGAAGAACCAAATCATCTTTTATTGGATGCTCTTTATCGATTCTGACTGAAAGAATGAAATCACTTGTCACGGCCCACTACCCACTATAGGTCGTGATGACGCCCAATATCGCCGTTAGGCAAGCCAACAGTGAACTATTAGCTTAATTATTCATTTTATTATTTTTAAAATCATAAGCCTTATTAAGTAAGAGATTCAATGCGTTTAAAAATTATGAATACTTAAATAATAGTAAGAAATAAAATAAAAGATGACAATGTTAAGCCGAACCATAACAATCACTAGAGTATACCCAAAATCCGGTGTCACAAGTGCACGAGCATTTACTAAGGAGTACAAAATTAATACAACATATGTCCGAAATGTAAATAAGACAGGATAGAGTAAATAGTACGATAGAAACTCTGTGGGTTGCGATACGTAGCATGGAATGCAGCTCACCAAGAGTCTCCTCAGCAACTGCGCCTATGCGCCAAGATGACCACCAAATGAACCTGTCAGATCCTGCACATTTAGTGCAGAAGTGTAGCATGAGTACGTAAATCAACGCATACCCAGTAAGTATCTAGCCTAACCCCGAAGAAGTAGGGACGAGGGATCGACATCGACACTTACTAGAGGTCCAATAAAACAATATGATAAATCATAAGCAGATATGAAGCACAACAACAATAATGGGGGTAAAACTATACGTTATATAATATTCCAAAAAATTCTTTTAAAGATGTGAATTTCTCAATCTCATATTCTATCTCAACAGCTCAAATGTATCAAGTGCCAGTATCAAACGGATAAGGAATACCATATAAAATGCCAGGTATCAGTGGAAGGATAATCTCGCTAATATTCGGATTACTAGCGATATAACACACGATTATGCCGAGGTCGTACGACCCGATCCGGAATAATGTGTACACTGCCGAGGGTCGACCGACATGAACCATAGATGCATCTATTATACTGCCGAGGCTTTCGGCCCGCTCCACAAGAAAAGGAAAGAACTTATCAAATTACGAGACACGTGCTTACAACACAGATACATGTGCATAATAGTGAATATACCTCTTTACGTTTATCAAATATCTTGGCAACAACTCAAGGTGATAAAGCTCGGCCTTATATATATATATATATATATATATATATATATATATATATATATATATATATATATATATATATATCAATTTCAATTATAATTTAAGTTAATTTAGCTAACAAAATGAGTCCAAACAATTCCAATATTACATGATAAACTCCCTAGGTCTACCCAGACATAAACATGTTTTAGCTACGTACGGACTCTCGTCACCTCGTGCGTACGTAGCACCCACAACTAGTAGCACATAACAATTACATCACCCACGGATAGTTTCTCCCTCACAAGGTTAGATAGGTGACTTACCTCGATTCGAAGTTCCATAACCGGCTCCAATGCCTCTCTAACTCCTCGATTCAAAGTCAAACGATTTGAAACTAGTCAAACAATGTGAAAACCAATAAAGATATACTCTAATACTCATAATTAATCAATTTTTAACAATTTTCAACTTCACTCGAAAAGTCAACAAAGTCAATCCTCGGGCCCACATGTCCGGATTCCAAAAATTTCCGAAGATAAACTTTACCCATGACGCCATAAACTCAAATATACGATTTATTCCAAATTATATGTCAAATTTCGTGGTCAAAATTCAAAAATATAATTTCTAGGTTTTTATTCAAAATTCCAAAATTTTCCAACTATTTCCATGTTAAATCCTTATAGAATCTATGTAATTAACTTACAATATGTGAAAATTACTTACCTTGCACTAGATGATGAAAATCTCCTCTTGATGCTCTCCAAAAATTGCCCAAACCAAGAGAGAAATGGAAGAAATGAGCCAAAACCCGAAATAAATTGAAGTCTGCCGAGGCCCTTCCTCTTCGCGATCCCGGAAGTACCATCGCGATCGCGAAGGCTAAAAATCCACTGACACAAAGTTCTTCTTCGCGTTCACGTCACCCACGTCACATTCGCGATGCCTCCAAGTCCTGATGCTTCGTGTTCGCGTTCGTGGTCACTCAACCGCGTTCACGAAGGCTTAAAGAAATGAATACAAACCGAATGAACTAGTTGGCCTAAGCCTTCAAATTTAGTGAAGAACAATTGGTAGAAAAAATAATATGATTAAATATCCAAAGCTAAAAAGGATAGTATTTGTTCTTTTTTCTGTATATCTCAGAATGAATGTGTGTATGAATCAATGTCCTCCAATTACAAATGATAACCACTCTTAATATAGTGGAGGAATCCCATTTTAGATATAATTAAAAATACATATGAGAATCCCATGATAGATTAATTAATTATCTTTTCCTTGATTCAAGCCGTGATTTCCGCCGAGATTCTCTCACAAAATGCGGCTATAATGCCTTTTTTGTTTCTTGGCTCGATCTTGATCTTGGTAGATCTCAATCTTGACCGGTCTTTGGGTCTCGAGCTCGATCTTGACTCGATCTCAATCTTGGTCGGTCTTGGTATTGATCGGTCTTTGGGTCTCGAGCTCTGATACCAAGCTGTCACGACCCAAAACCCACTATAGGTCGTGATGGCGCCCAACATTGCCGTTAGGCAAGCCAACGGTGAACTATTAGCTTAATTATTTATTTTATTATTTTTAAAATCATAAGTCTTATTAGTAAGAGATTCAATGCGTTTTAAAATCATGAATACTTAAAATATTAGTAAGATATAAAATAAAAGACGACAATGTTAAGCCAAACCATAACATTCACTAGAGTATCCCCAAAATCCGGTGTCACGAATGCATGAGCATTTACTAAGGAGTACAAAATTAATACATCTGTCCGAAATGTAAATAAGACAGGATAGAGTAAATAGTACGATGGAGACTCTGTGGGCTGCGATACGTAGCATGGAATGCAGCTCACCAAGAATCTCCTCAGCAACTGCGCCTACGCGCCAAGATGACCACCAAATGAACTTGTCAGATCCTGCACATTTAGTGCAGAAGTGTAGCATGAGTACGTAAATCAACGCATACCCAGTAAGTATCTAGCCTAACCCCAGAGAAGTAGTGATGAGGGGTCGACATCGACACTTACTAGAGGTCCAATAAAACAATATGATAAATCATAAGCCGATTTGAAGCACAACAACAATAATGGGGGTAAAACTGTAAGTTATATAATCTTCCAAAATTTTTGTTTAAAGATGTGAATTTCTCAATCTCATATTCTATCTCAACAACTCAAATGTATCAAGTGCCAGTATCAAACGGATAAGGAATACTATATAAAATGCCATGCATCAGTGGAAGGATAATCTCGTGAATATTCGGATTGCTAGCGATATAACGCATGATTATGCCGAGGTCGTATGAACCGATCCAGAATAATATGTACACTGCCGAGGGTCAACCGACATGAACCATAGATGCATCTATTATACTTTCGAGGCATTCGGCCCGCTCCACAAGAAAAGGAAAGAACTTATCAAATTACGAGACACATGCTTATAACACAGATACAGGTCCATAATAGTGAATAAACCCCTTTACGTTTATCAAATATCTTGGCAACAACTCAAGGTGTGTGTGTGTATATATATATATATATATAAATCAATTTCAATTATAATTTCAGTTAATTAAGCTATCAAAATGAGTCCAAACAATTCCAATATTACATGATAAAGTCCCTAGATCTACCCGGACATAAACATGTTTTAGCTACGTATGGACTCTCGCCACCCCGTGCGTGTGTAGCACCCACAACTAGTAGCACATAACAATTATATTACATAGGGGGTAGTTTCCCCCTCACAAGGTTAGATAGGAGACTTACCTCGATTCGAAGTTTCATAACCGGCTCCAATGCCTCTCTAACTCCTTGATTCAAAGCTAAACGATCTGAAACTAGTCAAACGATGTGAAAACCAATAAAGATATACTCTAATACTCATAATCAATCAATTTTTAACAATTTCCAACTTCGCTCGAAAAGTCAACAAAGTCAACTCTCGGACCCACGTGCCCGGATTCCGAAAATTTTTAAAGATAAACTTTACCCATGACTCTGCGAACTCAAATATATGATTTATTCCAAATTCCATGTCGAATTTCTTGGTCAAAATTCAAAAATATAATTTCTAAGTTTTTCTTCAAAATCTCAAAATTTTCCAAAACTTTCCACGTTAAATACTTATAGAATCCATGTAATTAACTTACAATATGTGGGAATTACTTACCTTGCACTAGATGATGAAAATATTTCCTTGAAGCTCTCCAAAAATTGCCCAAATCAAGAGAGAAATGGAAGAAATGAGCCAAAACCCGAAATAAATTGAAGTCTACCCAAGCCCTTCCTCTTCGCGATTGAGGAAGTACCATCACGATTGCGAAGGCCAAAAATCCACTGACCCAAAGTTCTTCTTCGTGTTCGCATCACCCACGTCGCGTTCGCGATGCCTCCAAGTCCTGATGCTTCGCGTTCGCGGTCACTCAGTCGCGTTCACGAAGGCTTAACACCTCCAGGCCCTCAGCTCTCCTTCCTTCTTCGCGTTCGCGACCTCCATGTCGCGTTCGCGTAGGTCGCCCCAGATTCTCTTCCATATACGCGAACCCTGTGTCGCGTTCGCGATGAAAAAAATCCCAGCAGCCCAAAATCCTTCTTCGTAAACGTGTGAGAGCCTTCGCGTTCGCGAAGAACAATACCAGACTCCAGCACCAGTAGCTGCAAATCACCTAAACTTGGTCCGAAACTGTCCTGACACATACCCGAGGCCCTCGGGACCCCGTCCAATCATACCAACCAGTTCCAAAACATCACACGAACTTGCGCGAGGCCTCAAATCACACCAAACAACATCAAAACTATGAATCGACAATCGAAACCTTTCTTTAAACTTTCAAACATTCAAACTTCGACAACGCATCTGATTTTCACTTAAACATTCCGGAATGATTCCATAATAAGCGCCGAAATGCTCCCGGACCACCCGATACTCAACCCGAACACAGGCCCATGTCCGAAATTATCATACAAACCTATTAAAATTTTCAAATCTCGATTACGAGGTCGTTTACTCAAAAGTCAAACCTTAGTCAACTCTTCCAACTTAAAGCTTCCGAATTTAGAATTTTCCTTCCGAAGCAACTCTGAACTTCCCAAAATTCAATTCCGACCACACATATAAGTCATAAAACATGAAGTGAAGCTACTCACGGCTTCAAACTGCCAAACGACGCACTAGAACTTAAAACGACCGGTCGGGACGTTACATCACTGAATGTTGGATCTGTCTTACTTTTATATTTCTTATCATTTGATTTTTTTTTATATTTGAGGCCACAAGTATAATTTTGGTAAGATAGTTTTTAAAGTCTCTACTTTTATTGATTTTGGAACTACTGATAGTACTTGATAGAAATCACCTCCTAAACTATTACTTTTTCCACCAAACGGTTTATTGATATCCAATATATCTCTACAACTTTAGGCAATTGTTCCGATCCTTTGACGCTTAGCCATAAACGCTTCATCCCATATTATCAATTTGTCTTTCCTTATAAATTTAGCACTATTGCTCAACTTTGATATGTTTGTGATGGTTATTTCAGTCGTTTGAAGAGGTATATCAAATATAAAGTGAGTTATACAACCTTATAATAAAATCGTTGATGGTACACCGCTTGTTATTATTGTTAACAGTACCATGCCTCTTGATCTGACATTTGCAAGTAATGCATGACAGAGGAATACTATTTCAATTCCAGTGGAGGCATCTACAAAGGATAATCCCGCTATATCAGAGTCAACTCTTTATAATATAGTCTTGAAAGCTTATTTTTGTTCAGGACTTAGCTTTGATAGTGCTTCTTCAAACACTTGTATGGCCTTCTTAATACTATATTAATCTTTTTTACTTTGCGATCTAATTTTTTTTAACCTATAACGCTCTTTTTATGGAATAAATTTACATACCCTAAGATTTTTAATTTTAACTTGAAAAATAATTTTACTCATATGATGAATTTAAAAATAATTAAATTAAATTATCTTGCTAAATAATTAATTGAAAATTTTGATTATTTGGTCTTAACATAAAGAATAATTTATATTTAGTTGGTTCAGATTCTTAATATTAGTTCATCTCTTGTTTTAAATATTTAATCGTAATTATAATTTTTGTAACGACTCGACCGGTCGTTTTGAGCTCCAGCACGTCGTTCAGCAGTTTGAGGCCTTGAGTAATTTCACTTCAAGAATTATGACTTGTGCGCGTGGTCGGAATTGAATTTGGGGAAGTTCGGAGTTGATTTGGAAAGAAAATTCTAATTTCGGAAGCCTTAAGTTGGAGGAATTGACTAAAGTTTAATTTTTGAGTAAACAACCTTGGAATAGGGATTTGAAGGTTCCAACAGGTTCGTACGATGATTTTGGACTTGGGTGTATGCCCGGATCGAGTTTGGATGAACCAGGAGAATTTCGGCACCTATTGGGGAAGTTGGCATTTTGAAAGAATTTCATAAATTTGGGTTGAAGTGTATTTTAATGTTATCGATGTCCGTTTGGGATTCCGAGTATGGGAATAGATCCGTGTGGTGATTCTGGTGTTGGGAGCACGTCCGGAAATGGGTTTGGAGGTCCGTAAGTCATTTCGGGGTCTTTTGGCGAAAGTTGAAACTTTGAAAGTTTTTGAGAAGTTTGACCGGAAGTGGACTTTTTGATATCGGGGTCGGATTCTAATTCTGAAAGTTGGAGTAGGTCCGTAATGTCAATTATGACTTATGTACAAAATTTGAGGTCAGTCGGACGTGATTTGATAGGTTTCGGCATCGATCGTAGAAGTTTGGAATTTCAAGGTTCATTAAGTTTGAATTGGAGGGTGATTCGTAGTTTTGATATTGTTTGGGGTGATTTGAGTCCACGACTAAGTTCGTAATGTGTTTTGGGACATATTGGTATATTTGGTTAAGGTTCCGGGGGCCTCGGGTAGATTCCGGGTGGTTAACAGATCGAATTTGGAGTTGAAGAAAGAGCTGAAGCAGCTGGTGTCTGGTGCAATCACACCTGCGAGAAAGGGCCGCAGGTGCGGCGTTATGGTCACAGAAGCGGTCCTCGACCACCTGGGCAAGGGTCGCAGATGCAGAGTTGGGGGCGCTGATGCGCATCCGCAGGAGCAGTCAAGGCTCCGCATGAGCGGGTTTTTGTTCGCAGAAGCGTACTTGGGTGGGCTTTATGGAAAGCCGCACCTGCGATGGGGAATGTCCGCAGGTGCGGAGCCGCAGAAGCGGCTAGTGGACCACAGATGCGAAAGTCGTCTGGGCATAAGGGTTCTTTTAAAATCGGGATTTGGCCCATTTTCTCTCATTTTTTCTTTTGGTTGGGGCGATTTTGGAGAGTTTCAAGGGGAGATTTTCATCAAGCATCGCAAGGTAAGTGATTCCCACCTATTACAAGTTAAATATATGGTTGTATAAGGATTTAAACACGGAAATTTGTAGAAATTATGGGGTTTTGGGTGGAAAACCTAGAAATTGATATTTTATAATTTAACCACGAATTTGGGCATGGAGTGGAAAATAAATTATATATTTAAGTTAGTGGTGTCATGGGTAAAGTTTTCTTCGAAATTTTTTGGAATCCGGGCACGTGGGGCCGAGGGTGATTTTTATCGACTTTTCGAACGGAGTTGGAAAATATTGTAAACATGATTATAATGAGTATTAGAGTATATATTTATGAAATTTCTCATTTATTGACTAGTTTTGGAGCGATGGGCATCGATGTGAGTCGTTGGAAGGGCTTTGGAGCCAGTTATGGAATCTCGGAGCGAGGTAAGTCTCTTTTCTAACCTTGTAAGAGGGAATTTATCCCATAGGTGAACTTAATTAATATGTGTTGTTATTTGTGGGGGGCTACGTACGTACGAAGTGACGAGAGTCCGTACGTAGCTACTATTCCTATTTATGTTCAGGTAGTTTTAGGTTTACACCATGCTTTGTGGACACCGTTATTTGATTTTATTTGTTAATTGTATCAAATGGAACTAAGTCGGGAATTTTAAGGATTTAAAAGCTTCAAGTTGAATTGTCTTTTGTTTTGAAAAGAATCAAGAAAGAGCTATAATTTATTGATAATTTATATTTGATCGCGTCGCATGTATATTTCGCGAGCGGGGTAATTCTTTCTACTACTCTCATGGGAGCGGGCCGTTCGCCTCGCCAGGTTAATAGATGCATCTATGGTTCGTGTCGTTCGACCATCGGCAGTGCACAATTTACATTTATGTTGGATCGAGCCGAAAGTCCTCGATGGAATTTTGTGCGTGATAATAGAACTGGAAGTCCCTTTTATAATTGGTACAAATTCATTATTTGAAAAATTATTTGTTTTAAATGAAAAGAGTGATTTGGATTCTTAAATATGGTGATCAATTGTTCAGTTATTTCTTTTTCTTAGTTTTATCGTTACATATATCATGCTTAATTAGAATTTCATATTATCATATCGTTGGTCCTTAGTAAGTGTCGGAGTCGACCCCTCGTCACTACTTCTTCGAGGTTAGGCATGATACTTACTGGGTACGCGTTGATTTACGTACTCATGCTACACTTGCTGCACATTTTCTTGTACAGGTGCATATATGTATAATGGCCTTGTGGGCGCAAAGGCGCGATTATTGCGGGGAATTAGGTGAGTTGCATTCCACGTTACGAGTTCGCAGCCAACAGAGTCTCCTTCAGAGTATTTATATATTCCTGTCCAATTTTTATTCCGGACAGATGTATTTTATTTTATATTTTTAGTTGATGCTCATGCACTTAAGCTCAATCTCTTAAGTTCATAAACTTCGAACTTTGAACCAAGTGTCTGATTCAAGCCTAACCAATCCGGAATGAATCCAAATTTTGCATACAAGTTTCAAATGACATAATGAACCTATTCCAACTCCCGGAACAACAATTCAAACCCGATATCATCAAAGTCAACTCTCGGTCAAACTTATGAATATTCCAAACTTTCAAATTTTACTTTTCGCCAAATAGTGCTGAAACCTTCTAGAAACACCCAAATGCAAATCCGGCCATACGCCCAAGTCCAAAATTACCATCCGGACCTAACGGAACCATCAAAACTCCGTTCTGGGGTTAAATACACAAAAGTCAAACTTGGTCAACTCTTCTAACTTAAAGCTTCTACAATAAAATTTATTCTTCCAAACTAATTTCGAATCAACAAAAACCGAAACCGACGATACACACAAGTCATAATACATTACATGGAGCTACTCATGCCCTCAAATAACCAAGCAAAGTTCAAATACTCAAAATGACCGATCGGGTCGTTACAGTATCTACTCCAGTTGGCGAGTCAGTAAAAGCCACAAAAGTCTATAGAGGTTGTATAGTTTCAGTGCAAGGTCGCAGCACCAAGGCCGATCTCATAGAGTTAGAAGTGGTGGATTTCGATGTGATCATGGGTATAGATTGATTGTCTTCCTGTTATGCCATGTTAGATTGTCGTGCCAAGATAGTCAGGTTCCTATTTCCAAATGAAGAAGTCTTAGAGTGGAAGGGTAGTTCAACATCGCTTGTAGGTAAGTTTATTTCTTACCTTAAGGCACAATGAATGATCGGTAAGGGGTGTCTCGCCTATTTGGCTCACATAATTAATCCAGAATCAGAACCACCAGCTCTTCAGTCTGTGCCAGTTGTTAGAGAATTTTCAGAAGTTTTCCCAAATGACCTTCCCGGACTTTCTCCTAAAAGAATCATAGACTTTGGCATCGATCCCATGCCAGGCACTCAACCCATATCTATACCTCCTTATAGGATGGCTCCAGCATAACTTAATGAGTTGAGGGAACAGTTGAAAGACCTTCTTGACAAGGGCTTCATCAGGATGAGTGTTTCACCGTGGGGTGTCCCAGTCTTGTTAGTCAAGAAGAAAGATGGGTCTCTCAGAATGTGCATCGACTATCGATAATTGAATAAAGTTACCATTAAGAATAAGTACCCACTGCCAATAATTGATGATTTATTTGATCAACTTCAGGGTGCAAAGTACTTTTTAAAGAGAGACTTGAGATTGGGGTACCATCAGTTGAGAATCAGAGAAGAGGATATATCTAAAACAGCCTTTAGAACTCGCTATGGGCACTATGAATTTCTATTAATGTCCTTTACGTTGAAAAATACTCCAGAATAGAGTTTTCAAGCCATTCCTTGATACCTTTATTATCGTGTTTGTAGACGATATTCTAGTATACTCTAAAGGCAAGGAAGACCATGCAGAATACCTCAAGATAGCCGTGCAGACCTTGAAGGAGAATGAGCTTTATGCCAAGTTTTTAAAATGTGAATTCTGGTTGCAGTCAGTGGCATTCTTAGGCCACGTGGTATCTAGTGAAGGAATAAAAGTAGACTCTCAGAAGACAGAAGCAGTCAAGAACTGGCAAAGGCCGACAGTGCCAACCAAAATTAGGAGTTTCTTGGGGTTAGCTGGCTACTATAGAAGGTTTGTAGAGGGATTTTCCTCACTTGCAGCTCCATTAACTAAGTTGACTCAGAAAGCAATTAAGTTCCAGTGGTCAGACGCTTGTGAGCCGAGTTTTCAAGAGTTAAAGAAGAGGTTGACCACTGCATCTGTGTTAACCTTGCTTATAGGTTCGGGTGGGTTTACAGTGTATTGTGATGCCTCCAGAGTTGGTCTTCGTTGTGTTCTTATGCAAGATGGAAAAGTTATTGTTTATGCTTCCATGCAGTTAAAGAATCATGAGAAGAACTACCCCACACTTAACTTGGAGCTTGCAGCAATGGTGTTTGCATTAAAGATATGGCGACACTACCTTTATGGCGAGCATCCTGAAGTGTTTCCAGATCACAAAAGCCTCCAGTATATTTTTCAAGCAGAAAGAGTTTAATTTGAGATAGAGAAGGTGGCTCGAGCTATTGAAGGTTTATGACATCAATATACTTTATCACCCGAGCAAAGCTAATGTGGTAGCAAATGCACTTAGTAGGAAGTCAATGGGTGTCTTGGCCCATCCTGCAGTACAAAGGCAAACTTTGGGTCGAGAAATTATAAAATTGGCAAATGATGGAATTAGATTGGATGAGACCAAAGAAGGAGGTATAACTGCTTATGCCTTAGTGCAGTCTTCTCTTGTTGTGCATGTTAAGGCTAAGCAAGACGAAGATCTGTACTTTGTGAAGTTAAAAGAAGAAGTCAAAAACAAAGAAATTACTGCTTTCACTCTAGGAAGTGATGGAGTTTTGAAGTTGAATGATTGGTTATGTGTGCCTGATGTAGATGGGCTTAGGAAGGACATAATGGAAGAACCTCACAGCTTGAGGTACTCTATTCACCCAGGTGCTACCAAATTGTGTATGGACTTGAAAGAGTTGTATTTGTGGAAAGACATGAAGAACAAAGTAGCAGATCATGTGGCCAAATGTTTGAATTGCCAATAAGTAAAAGCTGAGCATCAGAGGCCTGGTGGCCTAGCTCGGGATATAGAGATATCAAAGTAGAAATGGGAGATGATTAATATGGATTTCGTAATAGGTCTGCCTTGCACATACCGTAAGCATGATTCAATTTGGGTTATCGTAGACTAACCCACGAAGTCCGCCAGTTCCTACCAGTAAAGACGATAGATTCCGCAAAGTAGTATGCGCAGTTGTATATCAAAGAAATAGTCTGATTGCATGGTACTCTAGTTTCAATCATATCTGACAGAGGCCCTCAATTCACGGTGCATTTTTTACAGGAATTTCAGAAAAGATTAAGTACCAAGGTCAATTTGAGCACCGCTTTCCATCCACAGACCGATGGCCAGGCAAAAAGGACCATTTCGACTCTCGAAGATATGTTGCGAGCATTTGTTATAGATTTTGGAGGTAATTGGGATGATCACTTACCACTTATAGAATTTGCTTACAATAACAGCTATCTGGCCAGCATTGGTATGGCTTCTTATGAAGCGTTGTATGGGCGAATATGTAGGTCTCCAGTGAGTTAGTTTGAACTAGCAGAGGTGCCGTTGATTGGTCCAGAGTTTGTTTGTGAGGCCTTAGAGAAAGTTCAGCTAATCAGAGAAAGACTGAAAATGGCTCAGAGTCGTCAAAAGTCCTATTCTGACAAGAGGCATCGTGACCTAGAGTTCATGATTGGTGACAAAGTATTTTTGAAAGTTTCACCAATTAAAGGAGCCATGAGGTTCGGTAATAAAGGTAAACTTAGTACTAGGTTTATCGGGCCTTATGAGATTATAGAAAAGAAGGGAAAAGTGACTTATGATCTAGCATTGCTCATTGAATTGTCCTCTGTTTATTCTGTCTTTTATGTATCTATGCTTAGAAAGTACATTCATGATGAGTCGCATATAATACCTGCCGATACCATAGAAATTAAAGAAGGCTTGACTTATGAAGATGTACCTATAGAAATTCTCGATAGGCAAGTAAGAAAGTTGAGAACAAAAGATATAACATCGGTAAAAGTTTTATGGAGTAATCATGATTCAAAAGAGGCTACGTGGGAGGTCGAGGAAGATATGAGGAAGAAGTACCCTTATTTATTTGAGGAACAAGGTATGTGAACATAAGTTTGGCTTGGCATTTATATTTCATTTATTAAATACAAGTTAGCATGTGTTTATGTCCTTGCTAGATTATACTTAGTTGTTGAAGTAATTTAGTTTCTGTCAGAATATATTTAGTTATTAAATAATTTAGTACCATGCTATAGTACATTTAATTCATTAAAGTGATTTACTTTTTTGCTGAAGTGTTGTGCTTTAGATTTTGGTCGGTTATTGTAGTACCTCCTTGCCGGAGTGTGAGTAATAAGTGTATGAACTGTGTATGGTGCCTATGAATGACTTGTTAAGGTATATTTGGTTATTGTTAATGTAGTTTTGGTACTGGTGACATGGATAGTTTTTTTGGATAGTCTAATTTATAAAGGAGACTCTACCCAAATTTTGAAAATTTAGGGAGTTAGCCAAATTTTTGAGTCCTTTGGGAAAGTGAGTAGTGCTAAGAAAACTTAAGAAGTTTAAGGACTTAAGGAATGATTGTTGTCTTAAGAATAAGACCCTAGCAACATTCGAGGATGAATGTTTTTAAGGAGGGAAGATTGTAACATTTTCCTCAAATCTATAAAAGTTTCAAGACACGCTCAATATAGAATTTAATTTTTTTAATCTTGCCTTAAGTGCATAAAATTATACTTCTATTACGGATTTAAACCCTTATGATTGACTTTGGAGTTACTTCTCTATTTATAAATAATGTGATATACAAGCAGAGGAATATTAATAATTTTAATATTATTAATTATTAAAAGTGAGTATCATTAATTATTAGTTAAGTCAAAACCAAAAAAAAAGGTTGGAGGAAGGGGGGGCAAGGCCTAAAGCCCATAAAGGATTGTTGGAAGGCAAAAGGATTAAAAGGACTTATACGAAAAACAGAACTAGCGCTCTGTTTACTCATGAAACATAGGCAACCACGTAACAGAGGCAGCCTTGCTACTTACTCACGTAGGCAACGGAAAGTTCTAGATTTCTATACAAATCACTAGTTCTTGAACTCAGGTATATAAAAAAATTTATTGTCATTATCCTACAGTAGTAGTAGGTAAGAATTGAATTATTAATTCCCTTCTTTCTCTGTAACAACAGTAAGTTCTATGTTTAGGTGTGAAATTTTAAAATTAGTTAAAATGTACTGGTTGTTGTAGAGTAGATTATTTGACGGGTATAAATTGGACTGGGGCCTACGTATTAGCTTGCGGAGTTTTGAGGTGAGTTGATATAACCCTTTACTAAAGTGGTTTAACTCACAAAAGCACACATACAAGGTGTTTGATGAATTGCTTAAAAGAGTTACTATGTACTTAATTGGAGCGAGTGAGTACCTATTAACTTAGAATTGTTCTAGCTAAAGTTTAGATGATTTATTCTGATATATGTGCATTTCAGATTTTTGTGTTATTCTTATATGCCATTTTCATGTTGAAAATTCATGAAGAAGCAAGAATCTTTAGAAATACTTTTGAATGTTTATTTCAAGCTTTTACCATGCTTTACATTTAAGGATATCAGTATGTATAGATTATTCCAGAAAAGATTTAGACTTGAATGGTCAAGAAAGTTGAGAAGTTGATTTAGATCCTAGCGAGGTCATACAGAATAATTTATTATTAAAGTATTTTTGGGAGTATCCTCTATTTTGAGAAGGGGTCATAGTCCAGGCCGAGGGTCCTGATCAAGGCGTTGACTTCCTGAAACTACTTGTACCAAAGAAGGGAGCACACGAGCCGAGGGTCTCGTTGCTGAGAATTTACATAGCCCGGTTTTGGTATAATACATGAACGCTGAGAACTATGAAGCAAGTGGCACCTCGTGGATTTGGTCTATTCGATCAGGTTGGAATCGAACCCGTGCTGATCACATAGTGACTAAGATAGAAATAAGTCAGGATAGTTGAAACTCTCAAAGCATAAAGTGGAAGTATTTTTTTTTTATAAGAAAGAAAAAGAAAAGAATTTCTTTTAGAATATTCATAAACTGTTGTTACGCAATTATTTTAGAATTGTTCGTAGAAGATTTATGTTTTCCATACATTTAGAATCTTTGCTTGTAATGTATATTTTATTAAAGTTTCGTCCTCTATCGTTGAGACTCACTAAGTACAATGGATGGTACTGACGTTCTCTTTTGGGAACCTGCATTGGTCTACGGTACAACGTAGGAACCGGTTTTGCAGGTGAACAGGCTACAGGTTAAGACTTTCCTCACTTCCAGTGCTATTGGTGAGTTCCGCTTTTGTTCGTGGAGTATTCCTTTGAATCGTCATTATTTAGCTATTTCTTTGTTTAATTAGAGAACTGGCCAGAAAATCTCATGTCCTTAGCAGTGCGTCAGTTTATCAGGAGAGGCTTCATAGACATAGTCGGTGGGTTAAGATTTAGGTATTTTTGATAATAACTTTGTAGTATTTCAGTAGTTACTACGAATAAAATTTTAGAGTTGGTTTATTTTAGATAGTCAAATTAATTAAAAGTATTTGATTAAATTATTGCCTTATTGCATATAAAGTTTGAAGTTATAATAGTTTTGATAAGGGTTGATGGTTCGCTCGGTCAAATTTAGCGATCGGGTGCCGGTCATGGTTTGTTCCGAAAATGGGTCGTGACAGATTAGTTCGGTTTTATCGGGTTTTTTGGGTTTTCTGAATTTTTTTGTTACATGAATATTTTTCAATCTTACTTTGTTAAAGTTATAGATAAAATTTTAATAAGTAAATATATGTTTGGTAAAAATTAAGAAATTGACAAACATACGATCTATTAAAATATTCTTATGGGAGAAGTTTTTTAGTAACACATGATAGTAATTTTCTTAATTGTCTAACAATAATTTTTCGTTAATGTACGCTTTCAAGGTTAACCGAATTTAATAATTAAACATAAAAATCAAGATGATACCTAAGTAATGATATATTCTATTTAATTTTAAATTATCGAAATATTGTTTCAAGTTCGAAAAAGATATAAGAAATCTTGACATAAGAATATGGAAGAACAAATAGATGATTGACGCATTTCAGTAACACTTGATAAGAAAGCGATACAACCCATTATTTATATAAATAAAAATGAATGCACTTCATAGTTCTATTAAATATTACATCCCGTGAGAGGATCTCAAATATTTCTACACATTTTTTAAAGAAAGTTCAATATAAATTCTTAAAATATAAAAATTATATATTTATATATCGGTGTGGTTCGGGTTTTTTTTACTCAATGCCAAACCAAATCAAACCAAACCTAGTCGGATTTTTAAATCGATTTGGTTTGACTTTTTAATTTGGTACAGTTTTCCGGTTCGGTTTGAACACCCCTAGTCATTGGTACTATCTTTCTGCCATATGTTGTTGTTACTGTTCTATTGTCTCTTTTAATCTTCTTGTGCCGAGGGTTTATCGAAAACAACCTCTCTACCCTCATGGTAGGGGTAAGGTCTGCGTACACACTACCCTCCACAGATCTCACTTGTGGGATTATACTGAGTTGTTGTTGTTGTTGTTGTCTAATATTATTTGTTGGCACCTATGCTCCAAAAGATTGAATCGTGCACTTGATTGAATGTTGAGTTATTTACCCAAAGGAACAGGGATTAGTTCTTACTTAATACTTTTTTTCTATTTTTTTTAATGGTGCACCTATGTTCAAGAAATCCTAGCGTCATAAGAAGAGGGGAAGTACAAAAATTAGAAGCCATAGCTAAATAGTACTACGATTATTGTTTTCCAAAATGCAACATTAATTTTAATTTACATAACTCGTAGTAGCATTTTGGTTTGGAGGAAGATGTAGACACGCAAAACATGAGATATATTTAAAGACATTAATTAAAAATAATAAGTGTGATATGCCCTTCCTGTGTGCTGTATAATATAGAAAATCTCATAGTTTAATCAGCCATTTCCCCCCGAGTATCGTCCTCAATCCATGGGAAATATTCTTCAAACGACTTGAACGTCAAACTTCTGCTTGAAAATTTCCTTAGAAGATCTACTCGTTTTATTCCAATCACATTTAACAAATCTTTCTTCTATAAATTAAACAACCATAAACTCATAATAATTACTTATATCTAAAGAAATTAAAAAACACTAGCACAAACAGTCACGCAAATATAAAATCAATGGTCTGCGTGGCAAACTGGTCTGAATTAATAATAATTGAAACAGGGAAAGAAGTTGGAGATTTTGCTTATCTTTGTGGTTTACTTTTATTCTTGTGGTACAGGTGATCAGCAAATTTACAGAAAATAAGCTTTGTGTGGAATTTGTGTTTGGGGGTGGGAACTGGGAAGTATTCAATTTGGCCACTGGCTGATTTATGACATTTAAGTGAATTGAATTATATCTTATACTACAACAAAAAATGTAACTTGATAAACATTTCACTCCTTACTTATGTTTCAAAAAACTATATATAGTAAATCCAAATGGTCATTTCATTATTAATAGTGTAGTGTACACACAACAGCCTCTCTAATTCTTCAACCACTTTGTGTACTTTATACAGATACGATCGAGAAAGTTGAGTTTCAACTTAAGAGTCACTCTTTTGGAAATTTATGAAGAGGTTTAAGAAAAATCAAGTCGTCCAAATTAATTATTATACGAGATTTTAAATTGGATTTCAAAATGAAAAAAAAAGAAGAGGAAATAAAGTTGGCGTAAAAAATTTGGATAAGTGTTTCCCTTAAGACTTTATTAGCTTAGCCGTGCACAAAGTTACATATATATGAAGTGAAGAAAAGGGATTGACTACAAGTAGGACAACAACTCTTAATCGTGTTTCATTCCAATCTAAACTCCTCATATTGTTAATGTTGTTTTAAATCACTACATCTCCTTACATAAAAAGAACTTTTAATTTGTCGAGTGTCATTTGTCACCCAAGATACTAATAATGGGGACAGAATAATCCTTTATTTTTATTTGGAGAGTGGGGTTGAAGGTGAGGGTGACTTATAACATGGATAAATAGAACAAATAAACTGTTAATTATATTGTCTAAATGCCTGCCAAGAAGCAAAGAAGAGAAAAAGGGTTTAGAGATACTCTTTTCTTGTTTAATGGCTGTCTTTGTCAACAACAACAGTTAGTCAAACACATGCATTTTCAGGCAAAGGAAAATAGGTTGGAAAAGAGTTGTCGAAAATTTATTTTCCATCAAAAACTTTACATGCATTTTCAGGCAAAGGAAATCTGTAATTTAGGTTTTTATGTTCTTGGAAGAAGTGTCAAACACATGTTTGTATATGTAGGCAAAGCGAGTTGAATTTGTATAGTCAGGATAATATGAGTGTTCAATAGGTACCATGCAAAGATGAAGTGACAATGAAATATTGTACCAAGTTGAAGGAGTCAGATATGTATTTGCCAACATAATTTAAATAAGATATACAGAAATTCGGGATCAGAAAATGAGAAAATTTTAAGTATTTAGCTTCTTGTTCTCGTGAATAGTATGCAAAAAAACAAAAGGATGTGCAATTAACGTTCAAAATGAGTGCTTATACAATAGACATTGTTGGAA
Source organism: Nicotiana tomentosiformis (assembly GCF_000390325.3). Classification (NCBI taxonomy): domain Eukaryota; kingdom Viridiplantae; phylum Streptophyta; class Magnoliopsida; order Solanales; family Solanaceae; genus Nicotiana; species Nicotiana tomentosiformis. Next base: position 98,034,808 of record NC_090817.1, on the reverse strand, counting down.
GTCCAATGAACTACTTGTCAATTAACGATTTTCTGCAAATATTCACTAAATACACTATGAAATTGTGACCTCCCATATCTGTTAAAATGGAGGACTAACTTTTTTTTTGTGAAAAGTCAGCAATATGCTTACTTGGAGAGTGTTTTTAAGAAAAAATCCCAGAAAAAATTTTGGCCTCTTAAAACCGCAGGGGACTTTTTCCCACAAGTATTTTGAGAAACAAAACAAGTTTTATAAAACTAAGTTCTCATTTTTTTTTAATTCCACATCCTCACTTGTCTAATTTTTTAAAAAACGATGTTCATTAAATTATTTATATATATATATATATATATATATATATATATATATATATATTAAGGACTCTTATTAAGGCTTTGCTTTAGGTATCGAAGGATGTTGGGCATAAATCCATATAAAATATAAATAAGACACAGTTGTGACGCAACTAATCCTCCATAAAAGTCTATTAAAATAGACGTGGCACAATCTGTTAACAAACATACTATCATGACTCTTGAACTCTCTTTTGTCCTTTGAATTTTGCTACTCAAAGCATATGAATTCGACTAATCCAACAATTGCCAACTAAAGGGAGCAAAACACTTTTTCTCCAAAGATTATTCTCTTTATAACTTGAGATCTCTAGAGTTAGGTTTTTTTGAGATCTCTTAGAGTTAAGTTTTTTCACTGGGCTGTTGTTATTTTTTTTGAGAAAAATTCCTAACCACTTTTATTATGGAAGCGCGATCTTTTGTGAAATTCCTACATAAGTAGTTGGATCCTTAAAAAAACCTTTTATGAGAATACATTGTTCAAATTAAGTTTCTTTATTGTCTCTTATTAAGAGAAGATGGATTCCTATCATCTCACCATACCTTGTTCAAAACACTTCGATTTTATATCAAATACTCCATTTTTTTTTTTTGCTCTTTCTAAACGAATGATTATTTTATTTTGAATAAGCGAGAAAAGAAATCACACGTATTCTATAATAAAGAGGGATTTCTATAATAAAAAGGGAAAGAAACAGAACACTAACACTGGTTCTGAAATTTGAAAAAACAAACGTCCTACTACTTGCACTGGATTAAGGTCCTTTTTCTTATTTTGCTGCCTCCGAAATTAACCTTTGCATTCCTCAATATATAGAAGACACGGGAACTCGATCAAGTTAATAAATAATTAAGAACTAAGGTGTTGACAAGAGGGGTTGCTCTGATGGTAGGCAACCTCCACTAGTGGGATTATCCTGAGTTGTTGTTGTTGTGTTGTCAAAGAAACTCGTTGACGCACGAAACCAGTTGTCTAAAGAGAACTCGAACTAAAAAAAATAAATGTCATTCATAGAAAGTTTTACTAGAATGGCAGTTCAGTAGTTAATGTGACCCCTTGTAGAGTCTGTTTTTCCACAAGAGAACCAAACCTAGCATGTCGATTTACTAAATTTATAATTAACAAAAGAGAAGGAGAAGAACTAGTGAAAGATTTGGCAAACGTTAAACTGCAATGGTCACTAAATCTCTAGAGTCAATCACCTTAAACTTTCACCTCTTTGGAGCTACATAAGAGCGGAGTCAAAGTTGTATAGCAACGAACTGCAAAAATAAACCTAGAAGTTGCACCAAACAGATGTACATCCGGATTAATAGGATATAAACTTTTCAGGTTTCGATCATGGGCTCAGGACCGGAGGGTTCTGTCTGCGACTTGCCTGACTGACGAACACTATTAAAGAGAATGTCTTTGATAACCTGAAAACCACAGAAAAATACATCCAGAGTGTCTAAGACATTTCTATCTATCAGTGGAGTGTTTTCAAGCTATGAGAAAGATATGTGACTAATATAAGACTAGAGCAGCATATACCTGCGACATTAAGCCATGAACTTGCTCGACAGTAATCTTAGCACTATCACGTGTAATCTTAGCAAGCTGAGATTCTTCCTGCAAAACAGCGGACCAACACATTTAGTACCACTATAATGCAATGTTGTATTTTGCAATTCACAAAAGCATGATAGCTTTCAAAGCATAGTCTGAGGATCTAGATAAAGACAAGGTCACTCCATATAACCAAGCTCAATGGTGCAAAAGCAAAACATGAGGTGAAACAATATGACACATCACCATCCACCAAAATATAATTTTGGAAGTGGAAAAAATGGTGGGCTTTATGCTTTCAGGATCTACTTTCCACGGTACAAATATTGCAAATATGAAGGGAAGTAGAGCGAACACATACACTGATTGAGAACCACTTCCCAAGGCATAAGACTGAATACCAAATTACTAATCACAAAGCTTCCTCAAACAAAACCTCACACCCCTTATGTAACAATGATATAGACATGTGTAGGTATTATTCAGAGATATTCAATAAAGACGCCAGGTCCTTTTTATATTTGGCAAGTGATTATTTTCCACACACTTAAACCAGGACAGTAAAAAATACTACCTTTTATTTCGCAGGTCTACTATATTAACCACACTCTACAGACAGAGGATCAAATCATTCAAAGGTAAAAATAGGATCAGTTTGGCATATTATCATAAGGAACTAGTTTTCTCTTTGGGGTGATATTTGAAACACATTATTCACACGAGTAGGAAACTTTTCCCCTGTCCACTATACTTTTTTTATATCTTCTGCTAAAGTAGTAAGAGAGCTCTTCGTTCATCAACTCTTGGCCTTTTCACCTTTTCCTACGAGTTCCACATACAAATTGCTGAGACTTGCATGAACCTAAACCATAAGCAACTGACAGCTAATCATAGTTCCACATTTGAATACACAACGTACCCTTCCTTTTTCTTCTCTTCTTTGGTTACTTTCTCCAAGTTTCTCTTATAAGTAGTAAGAGAACTCTTTGTTCATCAACTCTTGGCTTTTTCACCTTTTCCTACGAGTTCCACATACAAATTGCTGAGACTTGCATGAAACCATAAGCAACTGACAGCTAATCATAGTTCCACATTTGATTACTCAACGTACCCTTCCTTTTTCTTCTCTTCTTTGGTTACTTTCTCCAAGTCTCTTTATAAGCACATGCTAGGTGCTCCAGTTTCTATTCATAACGATTATGGATGTGGATGCATTTTCTTATCAAAGTACCTCGCGGCGCCCTCTCCTGATATGCCACCATCAAAGGGACATATGGACCCTTAGCAACCGCATAATGAGTTTTGAGGTAATGGGCAAGCCAACCATAAACATAATAAATGGGAAAACAAATTTGACCCGATCAAATTGGAAAGAACACGAAATCTTATTCAAACTATGATAGGCACTCGCCAAAACTGGGACAGCAAGGCTAATCTTCTGTCTGCTTGCCATCTTAAAAGTTTAGAGAAAAATGAAGTTTTCTGTCTTATAGGGAAACACAAAAGCACATAACCAACATGATAAGAAGGCTGCTAAATATGTTTCATCTTTCTTGTCAGACCTCACCCTAAGCTTGGAAAATACAGCTTCTTCATCACTTGACCATCTAGTTGTCTCAGGAATAACTCCGTTAGGATTATGTATCGACTTTAGGGGATTTCTTTTCCTTCTGTAATGGGGCAGGTTTATATATTAAAGTTTTCTTACACCAAAATTTTGTCCACTTGCTCAAGGAGACCTTTTGGTTAACGCATGTACCTTCCTTAAGACGATGGAAAGCAGCAAATAAGTCTCATCTATTTTTCGTCTAAACATGTGAGTTCCCTTGTCTCAGGTACCACTTCCTCGTACGGAGAACCCGCAATGGACAAACCTCCAAGAATATGCAAGTCCCAAAGAGATAGATAGTTCTCCGGCTGATGTAAGAAGTGTGTTTGTCTTGGGGTACTAAGTCTGATAAAATGTTCGAGTTTCGATCATAAGTGAAAAGCGAGGCATATACAACATCATAAATCTTTGATGTACTCAAGGTTTGTTGACTTCTACCAAGTACATCTTCAGCCCATTCCCAATATCTTGGAATGTGACGATACTCTCCCTCATTTGTTACTGTGTTTTCCCAACATATTTCTCTTTGAATTATGCGATGTCCTAAGTTCGAAAGGGTGCTAGCAATGTTTACGTGGCAATGGATTGGCGCTTGGAGATACCACATCTTGGAAAGTGGATTAGAAGTAGACTTGTGCTCCAAAGTCCAGTTTTCTACATGAAGCGGGTTCCTCAAGGAAGGTCGTGAGCCTGCATACCGCCAACTTGTGGGGTGTGAATCAAAAAATTTCTTTGTTCTATGCCATCTTCAGCCTCAATTATGAGATACTGCGAGCGGGGATAAGTATCCTAAAATTTGGTTGGCACACCCTAAGGTTATCACTCCAATTTTTTGGGCGGGGATGAATAAACCAATTGAGACTGAAGATGGCATAGAACAAACCAAACTTTTAATTCACACCCCACAAGTTGGCCGGTATGCAGGTTCACAGCCTTCCTTGAGGAACCCGCTTCATGTAGAAAATTGGACTTTGGAGCACAAGTCTACTTCTAATCCACTATCCAAGATGTGGTATCTCCAAGCGCCAATCCATCGCCACGTAAACATTGCTAGAACCCTTTCAAACTTACGGCATCGCATAATTCAAGAAGAAATATGTTCGGTAAACACGGTAACAATCGAGGGAGAGTATCGTCACATTCCAAGATATTGGGAATAGGCTGAAGATGTACTTGGTAGAAGTCAATAAACCTTGAGTACATCAAAGATTTATGATGTTGTATATGCCTCGCTTTTCACTTATGGCCAAAACTCGAACATTTTGCAAGCATTTTGTGAGGCTTGGTGCCCCAAGACAAACACACTTCTTAAATCAGCCGGAGAACTATCTATCTCTCTTTGGGACTTACATATTCTTGGAGGTTTGCCCATTGCGGGTTCTCCGTACGAGGAAGTGGTACCTGAGACAAGAGAACTCACATGTTTAGACGAAAAATAGATGAGATTTGTTCCTCAATCTTGCGAGTACTTATTCGCTGCTTTTCATCATCTTAAGGAAGGTATGGGCGTTAACCAAAAGGTCTCCTTGAGCAAGTGGACAAATTTTTGGTGTAAGAAAGCTTTAATATATAAACTTGCCCCATTACGGAAGGAAAAGAAATTCACGCCTAAAGCCGACACAATCCTAACGGAGTTATTCCTGAGACAACCGGATGGTCAAGTGATGAAGAAGCTGTATTTTCCAAGCTTAGGGTGAGGTCTCACAAGAAAGATGAAACATATCTAGCAGCCTTCTTATCATGTTGGCTATGTGCTTTTGTGTTTCCCTATAAGGCAGAAAACTTCATTCGTCCCGATACTTTTAAGATGGCAAGCATGATGGCAAGCGGACGGAAGATAGCCTTGCAGTCCCAGTTTTGGCGAGTGTCTATTATGGTTTGAATAAGATTCCGTGTTCTTCCCAACTTGATCAGGTCAATTTATTTTCCATCCATTATGTTTACGGTTGGCTTGCCCATTACCTGAAAACCCATTAAGCACTTGCTAAGGGTCCATCTGCCCCTTTGATGGTGGCATACTCAGGAGAGGGCGTCGCGAGGTACTTTGATAAGAATGATGCAAAAAACGCATCCACGAAGAGAAGTAGTATCAAAATATTAAGCTAATTGACAAGTTAATAAAAAGTCATATTAGTAAATGTATAATACTAAGTACTTGCTAATTTAATAATAATAATAATAATAATAATAATAAAATAATAAAGAATAAATAAGGAACAAACAATTAATTTGATAACTATATAGTGTGTGATTTTGTATAGATTTTGTTATATTTCTGTACATTATATTAAATAATAAAATAACAACTAATATTTATTAAAATAATATGATATATTAAATCATAATTTTATAAGATTAATATTCTATCAAATTATTCGCGCATTGTGCGGGTTCTAACACTACTAGTACTTAATATGTTTGAAAAAAGAAAAGAAAATTTTAAAAGTTAAATTAGCTTATTATTACACAATATTACCTCCGATTCTCACCTCCTCATTGAAAATTGGAGAGTGTAATTATACCCCTTCAGGCTTCAACTCCATCCAATTCCATGTTAACCAAGTAACTACTTGGACAAATATGCCAAATTGTATAATTATACCCAATTATACCCAAATCCAATTCTTATATGGATTTTCAAACATACTTTAAAAGTTACTCAACGTGAAAATGCATACCACTTAACCATCACCTCATATTTGTTGGACTAATATAAAGCCGATATTAGTAATAATTTATATAGTCATGCTATATGGATAAGATCATGTAACTAAAAATAATATAATAGATAAACGAAAGAAAAGAACATAAACAATAATTTCATGAAATAAATAAAATATATAAAGATATAATTTAACTTATTATGTAGTAATTTTAATTAAAAAAATTAGACTTTCTTATTAAATACAAACGGGAAGAAGAATTCAATTTAATTTCTTGTTGAAAATAATACAAAAATAATAATTATTACAATTAATAGTAGATTTATGACATACAATAAAAGAACTTCTTTGTCTAACCTTTGAAATAATTCAACATCATCCATTTAGAAAAATAATACAATAATATTCGTATTATAGATAAACACTAAATGAAAAAAATTAAAATATTGTAGAACAAAAACTAATGTATAAAGAGGAGAATAGATATAATATAATTCTATCCACACTTTAAATTTATTTGATAAAATTAAGCAAATAAATACCACTCAAAAATATTATTGATAAATTTAAATATCGAAATAATTTGAGAAAGTCATACCGGATAAAGTCAAGCTAAACTTCAAGAGTAATACAAAAGTATATTCATTGTATTAGGCAGATTTATATTGAGTTCCCTTAGCATATCCTGGCATATTTTAGTTATAAGCAGTTTCATATCCCAGTAAAATATGATCAAGAGGGCTTAATACGCCGCACAGTTACAGAAATAGCCGCTCTGTAAGCACAAAATACTACTTGGAGTTTGATATCTTCGAATAGGAATCACATGCCAAAGATTCAAAGATAAAAGAGTCAAGACACAAGAGAACACAAAAAAAATACCTCTTTCTTCCTTTGAGGGGGTGCCATTAAGGGGCCAAAACGTGAATGGGATAGTTGATTTTCAGCTTGCTCCAGCTTTTCAGCTGTATGATTTAATGGGGTCAACTAATTTCGAGGTGTTTCAATAGTGGAAACTTATATACAGCCATCAATTCATTCTGATAATAATAGAAAGTGGAAATGTTAAGCAACAATAATATTACCAAGATCAGATATCTGTCCAGCAACATAGTCTCCATTTCCAAGCAAAGGAGAAGACGAAAGTGTGTTCACCCAATACTTGTTCCATAGTAGGTCCAAGAGATGGCAATCAAGAGAGGACTTGAAATACGTAATATCCAATGAATAATACTGCAAATAAAGAGAAAAATTGGTGAGCTAACAGTCAAAGATTTAAACATATATGTGTGAGTGCATGCGCCCATGCCAAAGAGGCAACCTGCTTGCAATGTACTCCAAAGTCTTCGATTTTGTTCAACGGAATGGTCTGGTACTCTGAGATGGGATCATCTGGAGGCTTGTATCCTTCTGGATATGTTCGAAAGGCACCAATCTCAACTTTTCCAGCAGAAACAGTTCTTGTTGGATCAATAACAACTGCAAGAAAGGGCTCCTGATATTGCTGGTTAAGCATTTGTGTGGTAACATCAATGCCAGAGAGCCAGCATCCATAACCAGGATGAGAATGGTACCACCCAACCACATTTTCCAGCCGACCAGCCTATACCAAAAACTGAGTATGAGAATGGTCTGAACAAACTACATCCACAAGCACCTTCCAATTAAGAAAATCAATTGAGACACAATGTATAAATCCTATATACAAATGCACACAGCCTAAATTTAAGCAACTCAAAAGAATTTCTAGGTGCAACAAGATTGAATTCCGTGACCAATGAAAGATTTTGACAAGAGGCTCTAATAAACTGCAAGGTTACAAACTCCTGAAATAGACAGAGGTATTTATAAATATAAGTAGAAACTCCTACAAAATGCTTATAGAAACACATATGAAGCTATAGATCATCTGAAATAATTGACTTTTTGCTGATGATAAGGCAACCATGGCACACGAGCAAGAATCTGTGATATGTCCCCAAGATTGGTAAACAACAGTTGCCACAGATACCAGATCAAAGACCTAAGAACTAATCAAGAGAGGCCACTCTATTCTCAAAATGACAAATTTTGGCTTAACGGCATGTGTACTAAAACGGTGATGGAAACCTAAGCAATGTACTACAGACTAATAGCAGGTTATGACCAAAGAATCACTAAGGAGTGGCCTACGATGCAATTCCGAAGCAACGGCATGAGCATGCTAATATGTAATTGGCGAGATTAGACTCTATTAACTTCAAATACCAAACAACAATCCGTTTGTAGGAGCATCCTGATCTAGAATCAAATAGTGGAGTACACCCTTTTCTTTTATAACCATGGAGTCCACTCTTACGTAATAAGATCCATCACACAGAGATCACAATGATCATATCTCTTGTTATTTCTTAAGAGAAAATTACAAATGTTATGTAGGTTGATAAACAGATTAGAAATAATAGCATACCGACGAATTAAACCCTAATTTTTAAACAATATAACATGATTTTCTTCTCCACTATAAATATTTCCACATAATTTCACATGGAAAAACTTCCATTAATAAGAGATTCTGTCAAAATGCCACACAACCCTTAAGGAAAAGCCTTAATTTAACCTTGACAGTATTCTAGGTAACATAAAATAAGGACATTTTGTTTTAGTTAATCTTTGGTGCACCCATGAGGCTCCTGTCATAGGTTCTCTACTATTATATACCGCATATTCGGAAAATTTCCCACCACATTAATAAAACATCAATAGAAAAAAAGAGAATTTTCCACATAATTTCACATGGAAAAACTTCCATTAATAAGAGATTCTGTCAAAATGCCACACAACCCGTAAGGAAAAGCCTTAATTTAACCTTGACAGTATTCTAGGTAACATAAAATAAGGATATTTTGTTTTAGTTATTCTTTGGCGCACCCATGAGGCTCCTGTCATAGGTTCTCTACTATTATATACCGCACATTCGGAAAATTTCCCACCACATTAATAAAACATCAATAGAAAAAAAGAGAATTTTGCACCAATGTCCACAGAAGCCACCGGATTTAACTATGCATATATAGGAAACAAACAAACAAATATCATGATTTGGCCAATAGGCTTCTGAACCAAATTACATATTATTAAGAATTTAAAAGGCACTGACCTGCTTGTTGGTCTGTGAATACTCGACCATATATTCATACGCATCAGCTTGAGCATTAACCCTAGTTTCAGTGCCTTCAACGGGAAGGGCAAAAGCGTCCATAACAATAATCGCATCGCCGTCGGTCTTACCCTGCATGAGTCCCATCACCTCAATCGTACCTCCGGAACGCGCGTGAACGACCATCTTGAGAAGCGCGAGAGCAGAGATCTTCACGCGCTTAAAGAAGTGAGGGTCACTCGCCCACGGCTTCTCCCGCTGGAACTTCGTCTGTGCTGCCTCGTCGTAGTGGAATATGGCGTCAGACGCCGAATTTTCCGGTGTCGAACCCGACGGCGCGTCCATTGTCACGATGTTGTTCTCTAACTCCCAGGTTTGCTGCGCCATCGCCGCCGACGATGCGTAGGAATTGAGAGGATCCATTGGAGCTTCGGAAAGTGCAATTGCAGAGCTCTTCTATTCACTCTGATTTTATAAGTGAAAAATCGGGGAAGGGTTAATTTGAAGAAGAGGTTCGGCAAAAGAGAAATTTAAGAAAAGCACTAAATAACCCTGTAATATCACTTCGTTGCAAATACACGCCTTATATTTTAAAAGTATACACTTAATCTCCTTATATTATGGAAGTTATACACAAATATTAGTTTGACTATATTTCTATTTTACAAGGTATTAAGTGTTTGGTTTAGTGAGCAAATTAAAAAAAAATTAATTCTAATAAGTTTAAAAGAATTATTATAAAGAAATTAAATAAGGGAGATATGTGTTATATTGTGAACCATAAGAGATGTTATTGTTACAAAGCCAAAATTTAAGGGAGGTCTCTGAATTTATCTCTTATTATTTTTATAATAAAAATATTATTTTGCAATTCAATGAATAGTAGGCTCTCCTTTCTGTTCTTCTCTATTTAAATACTAGTTTTTTGTCTATAGTTGATTTTCATTATCCCAATACAACTACTTTAAAATGGCATAAAAAGAGCAACATATGATAGATCGGACAGAGGGACTCATTTGACTAATCAATGGTCCATGCACCTACCTAAGATACATGTCCCTGAAAATAGGAGATTGGTTTATCGGACTTTCTCTTAGCACACTATACTGTGAATTGATTTTGCCGAGTTATTTTACATGTACAATTGGTTTCCTCTCTCAATAACATATTCCATTAATTCTAACTTTTGGTATGAGAGCAAATGCCAAGCTAAAAGGTATATATCACTTAATTTTTCATTATCGTTATCCATAAAATACTACATTTGATACAATTTTTTAAGTTTTAATTAGATGACAAGTACTATTATGCATATATCCTGTGCAATATGTCAAGCCCTAAACGTTATAGATATGATTAACGAAACGTTCACGATCTCTTAGTAATATAATATATTTAAATATAATAGCTTTTCCTTCTGCATCCATGTTCTTTTTTTGTTGTAATCTGTACATTATTTAAAATTCTACTGGTTGAGTGGTTTTAGAAACCAAAAAAAAAAAAAAAAAAAATACAACATATGTGTTACCACTATTTCACGATAGTTCACTGTATACTTCAACTATTAAATGAGATGGAAGAATCCCTTGAATTAATGCAAAGTTAATTTGTTTTTAAATGCATTTGTTGTAACTTTCACCATTTACACCTTTAATAACGGAATGTGGAATTAGAAGTAGAACATTTATAAAAGGTAATTAGTTCAGTTGCACTAATGTGATTGTAACTTGCAATATATACCTTCGAATCGGATTAGAAAACTTAAGAGAATATACGTGGGGACTAATTTAAAACAACACAATATGCAGGTTACAATTTTGCTACTTTTTGTTGTAGTTGGGATTTTGATGAGATCAATAAGTTCAGAGAGGTACATTGTTGGAGAAGGCTATGGTTGGCGTCCTGCCCCTTATCCTTCTTACTACCAAGATTGGGCTAACACTGTAAAGTTTAAAGCTGGAGATGAATTAGGTAAAAATTTAACTTCACCTACTCTTTTTTTTAAAGAAAAAATTACATGGTGTAACTAACTTATATATTGTATTTATCATACATAAATACACTTTGAAATAATTACAATTAGTAGCTACGCTTTGTATTTGTAACAAAATCCCAACGGTAAATACAGTGTATGGAGTCACATACAGCCATTGTTTGCGTTGATACATACAGTGATGTATCACTGTTTTTCAGTGTATTGTATGTGTTGATACAACCATTTAGAGCGAATGAATATAAGTGATACAAGCAACTAGGCAAACTATAGTTACGTATGATAATTAGCTCTTTTATGAAAAATCCTGTTTTTTAATATTTGTGGTGTCCGAACCGACTAAGTACATATTTTAAGTATTTGAATACGAGCATATCCGGACCTTTAATTTATTGATGACTAATTATCCACTGTTTTGTAGAGTTTAGATTCGAAAAACCTGACGATTTGCTGGAGATTGGAAAATTCGACTACTATGCATGCACTTCCAACGCTGTTTTCAGGCCGTATAGAGAGAGTCCAGCAACAGCATTCTTACTGGCACCTGGAGAATATTACTTCAAATCCAGCAACAATACCAATTGCATTAATGGCCAGAAACTTTATGTAAATGCAGAAGCTCCAAATGAAGATAATGATAAGTTTGACAACAAGAGCTAGAAAGAAAGGTGGAATCATGAGGATAAAGACAAGGATCACTAGATTACTTTGTTTTAGATTAGACAATAACTAGAAGCATATCTAGGATTTAGAGTCCGCGAGTTCAGAATGAATGTGATTTTATTACATGCACTCATTTTAATTATAATTTTTCTGTAAGCAAATAAGTTGAGTTGAACTCACATAACTTGCCCTAGATCTACCTCTGACAATAATTTAAGTCGAGCTATACATAGAGGTGCTTCTACTTGTTTCAGATGGCGATAGAGTTGCTATGGCAACACTTTCGCCGTCTTGTTTTCAATCAAACAGCTGTTTGTGCTGCACCTTTAGATTCATGTAATCTTGAACTTTTTATATTACTTTTGTTGTTGCTAAAAGTAATTGTGCTTCACCTGTTTCAGATTTGTACTTGCTTTAAACCTCTATGGCACTCACTTGTTCACTTTATATTGATTGGTATACTCAATTAGTGGAAAAGAAAACACAATATTACATCATTCACCATGTTTATACCTAATAGTAATCCTTATCGACATAAATCTCGTCATGAATAGCCATGAGCAAAAACAGGGTTCCAACCATACATGTACAAAAGTGAAAAACACAACGCTGATTTCCATAAGATTTAGTCCAACATCAGTTGTTCAAATTGGCATTTCACTGAGGCTGTAATTATCTATTGCCCATGAGAAATCGAGTGTTTACATATCTCTTAGATTAAATGAAATGCCTATGTATCATATCTATTACCAGAAATTTATTTTCTGGCTTGTCCAATACGAATATTAACCAAAACAATAAGTGAACAAATAACAAGTACAAACAAATTTATATACATACATATCTAGGCCAAGAAAAGGATAAACTTTCTGCTCTTCTGGCCAAAATTCAGCTTTCATTGTGTAAGCAACATCAACACCATGTTCATCAGACTGGATCTCCAGCAAAAGTCAAAATGTGTCTTTTCAAGTGCACAATTGGTGAAGCCTGATAATCTTCTACTTCCAAAAAACTGTGACCAAAATAGAGCAAAAAGAAGTTGTAATATATATATAATAACTAACATAAACATGACCTCAATCGATTAAGAAGTTCCAAACCAACACTTAGGTGTCACCGCATCTTCCACATATGAGTCTCTTTCCAACAATGCAGAAATCACGGTCCTTGCTAGATATCGTCCCCAACCAAATCTATGTAAGCTTCTATATAATTGAACCTTTGAGCTATGCTCCTAACAAAGCCTCAAGGCTTCAGAAACTACCTCACGCCCAACAACTCCTTCAGATGCTCTTTACCACTGCATACAGAAACCATACAACCACCTCATTGCACACACCGTAAGGAAGAAATCTGTGGGGTGAGTTTGAGTTACTCTTTTTTAGTTCATAATGCAAGAATCCTGGGATAAGGAAAAAACTATTTCTTCCTGCAAGAATCCTAGGATAAAGGAAAACCTATTTCTTCCTTTTACTACACCACAGGAGACCCCAATAGTTTACTCAGGACAATTCAAGGCCATTAATCTTATCGTTGGATGCGCAAATCCCCTCTTCACCAAAGGAATGCTTACCGAAGGGAAAAGTTAACTACTTGAATAAGAAGACCAAGTGAGGTCACTTTTTAAAAAAGAAATAGTTGGTCCTTAGACTATAATATGTCACATCGGCTATTAGTTTCACAGCAGATGGAGTTTCTATAATATGTCATAACTTTCTAAGACCAAAAAATAGAGCTGTCTCTATCCAGATCTACTAATGGAGACCAAAAGAACTAGTTACAGCAAGCATAGAGCGGCAAAATTCTTTTTACCCTGCGCAGAAACTAAAGAGAATCTGAATCATGTCCACTAAAGATCAATTCAGAAGGTTGATATTGATAATCCTCTATTATAATATTGTTCTAGTTGCATCTATTACCCTCTGTCCTTTACCAATTTACACTGAAGTTGCCGTAACTGCATCCTTTTACCATATAATGCCATAACATCACTTTTGTGAACCGAGCTCAACAGGTCATATTTTGCTAATTGGTCATAATTGCACTTTTGGCAAACGTTCTTTTTTCTATTTCTTTACTTCTTCTAGAGCGAGGAGGCCACATTTTACAGTTCGGGCAACAACAACATACCCAGTGTAGTCCCACAAGTGGGGTCAGGGGAGGGTAGTGTGTACGCAGACCTTATCCCTACCTTTCCGGTAGACCCTCAGCTCAGGAGTTTTACAGTTCTGGCAATATTCTATAATTTACTAAGGAAGGATAGAAGTAAAGAAAAAATTCAGTTAGAGTAAAAGCAATTTGAGTTTCGGGCCACAGAATTCAACTGCAGCAGCCTTCTGGTCGCAAGACTTGTGAAGTACAAGATTTAGAAATTCCTTTTTTTAATGAAAAGTAGAAAATTAGTTTAGAAATAAGCTTATCAGATTCAAGCAGCTTCCATCCTCATGATATTTACCTTTTATGTTGAAATAAAAACACTATATAGTGTGTAGAGGTAACATTAATTTATAAAGAAACTAGCAGACTCAGAAGTACCTGTACGGAAATGAAGGAATTATCTCTTCAAGAACATGTAGCATTAAGGAGTTAGTGGTCTCATCACAGGAGCTTCCCCTGTCCTTCAGAACTGTAAATAAATAAAGAAATCAGTAAACACCAACCTTCAAAAATACAAAATTTTCAAACTTTCTAAGGACGGGAAGCAAGAGAACCGGTGTAGGGGACAATATTTTTGTAAAGGTTCATATTTCAAAGCTCCATCAGAGGATTTTGAATCATGTCACAATAATAGCAAATTCATATTATGAAACTTTGCTGACAATCACTCAAGCTATCTAAAACCATCCATAACTTTCAAATGTCCAGGGATTTAGCAATAGCTAAGTAACTTGGAGGAATTTACGCGCAATTCTCTTGTAGATACTAGATATTACAAAGGGTAGGATCCAGCAACATCAACATACCATTGTAGTATCAATTTCTCACTCACTTAGGCATATTATCTTTAGATAATAAACAACCATTCTACTCCCAGCATGTCCACAACTGAATCATTCTCCCAATATATATATATATATATATATATATAGTGGGCCTAAGATGCTTGATTTTCATTTCTGCCTTGTTTTATTCTAAATCTCATTTTTACTATGCTTACGCCCTATTCATTCTTTTTCTTTTTTTAAGAGCCTCTCTGTGTTCATCTTCCCTTTTTCGTACTGAAACACACTTTTCGGCTGGTTCTTTGACTTCTCATACAATGTAGAGTCTGCCACCTCAAAAGCATCACACAAGTGACATCCCAAACATTCTTGACAGCATTCAGAAGTCAAAATAGGAAGATAAATTGACCTGAAGAAACAGAATACCGAAAACATAAAACAGCAATCAGAACAAATTGCAGTATGACCAACAAGATATGTAAGAATCCTTTTTCATCTCTCAGCAGATATAATTCCTTTTTCTTTTCTTTTTTGCCTTTTTATCCTACTCATTCAGGTACAAGGTTCTAATCCCACCAAAAGCCCTCCTTTCTTATAGCTTTCCCTCTGCCACTATTTCCTATCCCAACAACAACATCTCAATCCTAATCTATTTGGGTCAGCAAAAGAAGAATAAAGAAAAGAAATAGGGAAGATAATAAATCTAAAGTGCTCAACCTAAAATCCCATTTCATTTTGTACTATTCAGGACACCTTTTTAATAGCAATCGTACAGATTACCCACCCATTGCCATACCAATGAGATGAAGCATCAATAAAACATGCAATCCTACGCGTAATAATTGTTTCCCTTTTTTACTTGCACTAGGTCTTTCCCCTGGACTTTGTTTCCAAAGGCATTTTCAGGCTTGTTTAACTGCCTTTGATAAAGAGTTCAACCGAGCCGAGCTGAGATAGAAAAAATTTCATGCTACATCTGAGTAGGCTCATATAGTGCATAATCCCCCCAGATAACCTTTAAAGGTGTGACTTGTTGGTCAGAGCAAGATTGAACAGTTGAGATCTCAACTTTCAACAACAACAACAATCCCAGCATATTCCCAGTTCCCACAAGTGGGGTCTGGGGAGGGTCTAAGTTGCTCCGACACGGCAGTTTAGGTGTCGCACCCATGTCGACGCGACACTAGTACGGGTGTGGGTATGGGATCCGTGCCTGATCTGGTCAAACAATTTTGAGTACTTTGACCGCGATGGACGAAAAAATTCGAGACGAGATACAATTACCAAAACTAGGGTAAATTTGAAGAAAATAGCATATCTTATCTAGGAAATCAATCATTTACTTATCTACAACTTGAGAATGAAAAAGAAATCCACACTTTACAAGTTATACATAAGTATTCCACAAAATTTCTCATAATTTAGAGATATTTTCACATTTTTAGCCGGATTCCCGCACCAGTATCCGTACTAGGATCCGTATCCCTAAATCTTAGAATTTACATCTAAGAAGGATCTGACCTCTAGATCCGCACCCGTGTCCGAGCAACTTAGGGGAGGGTTAGTGTGTACGCAAGCCTTACCCCTACCTAGTGAAGGTAGAGAGGCTGTTTCCAATAGGCCCTCGGCATAGATCTCAACTTTCACAGGATAAGATATTCAGAACATCCACTTCACTAGGTAGGCATAGTGCTTCCCATAACTCAAAATGCAGGTATACTAAACCTTACAAGAGTTTTCCAAGCACGACGTTCCTTAAGTGACACCTTAAAAATTTAAATGCCCATGGAGTGCTATTTAGACATGGAAAATATGAAAAGCAAAGGTAGGAACGGAGAATCTGTCTAAAACAATCAAAAGACATTATCTTTTTTCAATGACTACCCAATTGTTTAGAATCAGAAGCAGCACAAGGAGAGTTCTGTGTTCAGATACCTTCAAAATTGTTGGGATCTGAAGTATTGCCTTGGAGATATGATACATCATCATCAGATAACTGTAACCCATCCAACTGAGCAAACTTATTCAACATACAGCCGACAAGACTGTAAGCAAGCATACTAGTATCATCAGAAGCTTCCTGAATAAGAAGATACTGATTTCTACTCAAGTTTTTCCTGCGAGGCGATACATTTTTTTCTTCTGAACACTCTTCCGATGTATATCTTGGTGGCCTGCATCCTAAATGCCATGCAGCTTCTTTTTGCTCCATATCATTCCTGTCTGATTCTTTATTAGGCGAGAAAGGTGTAGAAAATTTATTCTGATCTCTTGTGGACATAGATGGGCATGATTCCCTTCCTCCATGTTGGCCCATGCTTCTTAAATGGTAATCTTTGCCACTCATACTCTTAGCACCTTCAAAACTTTTTGATTCTAAGAATGACGAGGAATTGTCAAACCAAATGGAATGAACTGAATCTACTTCATCGGTATACATTGACTCAAGTTTGACGTTCAACTTGTGTTTGGGTGAAAGCAGAGAGGATAAAGCATCATCTCGACTAGCGGTGATTGGTGACTTGGAGTCACTTTGGTTTATCTCACCTACACTTTCTAATTGGCTGTATGAGACATTAGAATCAGACCTACAATTTCGAGGATGATCAGAAAGATGCTCATCTTCATCACCAGCTTCACAATAAGTTTCCTCTATGTTCTCCATGTATGCATTAGCAAAGTCTTCACTGACATCACTTTCAGCGAGTAAATCCCAAACAATTTGTTTTATCTGAGCACTAATATTCAGCACACATTCTACTTCTTCTTCAACCTCCTTCTTTGAGTAGGTTTTCTTAGATGCATGCCTAGATGTTTTGTTAATTATAGCAAGACTTTCTAGTAAACTTTCAGGTATAGACTGCAAGTCACTGCATTCGAGAAGATACTCAGTCAACAGTTTCCTCACTTTCACACGCAAACGAACACTTTCTTTGGCAGCTTTAGCATTCGAATCCAGTACAAGAGGCAAATTTCCCAGCTCCGCAAAACTTAATTTTTTTTTATCATCTAGTATCCTGATTGCTTCTGCTATATCATTCTGCAATGCTTCTATATCTGGTGAAAGTTTTTGGAACACCATCTGAGAGGGACAATCAGGTTTTGGCTTTAACATTAATGTTGCCACGGACAAAGCCTTGGCCAGGGGTTCTGGTGGCTCATCCCCTTCTTCATAGTCTGATAGTATTTCCAAAGATGTTCTCCTGATTTGATTAACTAAATTCTCAATATTCCACCCTATTCGTTTAGACTGCATCTTAGGGATGTATCCAGTGACATCCCTGAGATTTCTATGCATTTTACTCAAAGTTAGAAGAGACAGCTCCTCAAGTCTATCCACTACATAAATAGCAGCACGGCGAAAGGATTCGGAGGTAGAACAAAGAACCCCATGGTTAACATGGAAGTTTTGAGGATCACTGAGGAGTTGAGAAATTCTTTTAATCCGACTTTGACTGGAATCATCACGGTTATGGAGAATTTTGGGAAGACTGCACTTTATTATCCTTCTCATTTGCCAATTGGTTTTCTCAAAAGTAATTGAACCGCCAGTTACTGTCTCCGCAATACAGCATAACCCGTTGTTGTTCATCTTATCAAGAAGGGAATATATGCATCTCAAATTCTCAGCTGAATTAAAGAGCAATATGGCTGGAGCATCAGGGCATGTCCTTTCATCCTTATGCACTCCAAATGCCTTAGCAACAGAAATTCTAATATTCTCATAATATAACTGCAATTAAGACACACAGAAAATATAAATATATCAGCTTAGTTGTTGTTGTTGTTGTTGGGGGGGGGGGGGGGGAGGGGATTTGCAACTTATAGTTTAATAAAAAGCAGATAATATTCAATACAAACAAAAGAAATAGGTTTTTCAAAGTTAAAGAGTGCATGAATACTCAAACTCTTTTGCTTCAGAAGTTACATATAAGCAGTATCATTTGGATTTTTAAAAAAATATAAACTGAGGAATGTTTTATCAAATTCGAATTTCAGCATGTCATTACATCAGCAAGCATTAAAAAGAACACTTACATCATCTTCTCTAATCAATGATTCAGGTAAAGTCCTGCAGATACGGAATCAAAGAGTAGACGTTGAATTTGAAGTACAAAAAGTTTACTAGGAAAACAACAAGCAACCATTGCTAATGCAACAGATAACAAAATACATAAACAAGAGCAACCCACATAATAAGGTACTGTATACTTTTAATCAGGCTGTAGAAAGAGTATAGGAAACAACTTTCATAAAAAAAATACAATGCTTTAAAAGAAAAGGAGACTGATATCACAAATTGTGGCCTACATATTGGATGTATTTCTGTGTTTAAACAAGCACACTTGGAAAAATAGATTTCATAGTTTAGCAACAAGGAACATAACCAGTGGATGGTCTTTACTTACTAAAAACTTCTGCAGATGGAGGTCACTGATCACAAATATGGTGTTGATCCTCTCTGATGGAACTCTGAAAGAAACGATGGTTTATACAGTTGTTCGATGTGGAGGAGCATTAGTAGAGGATTGGATAAGAGACTGGGTGTCATCACTTATGTCCATTTCATCCATCAACCTTGGGAACTGCTAATGCACTTTTCTGGGTCAAATCATACTACAATCAACACTAAGAGAATATAGGATTGAGGATCCTTGAAAGGCATGAGGCAATGCATATCACATTCAAATTCTGTAGTTTTTGCATGGGAAGATAGTCGATACTAAGGAATCACATCTTACTGGTGATAGTCTGTGAAGTATTATGGTTAGTAACTGTTGTGTTCTTTTCAGAGGGGCCGAAGACTGTTAATCATCTGCTATTGCATTGTCCCTGAGCTTTAGTGTGCTGGTCACTTGTGTTATGCTGGCAGGGGTCAATGATATATGCCCCCCATCAGTCGAGAAGTTGTTAATGGCTTGAAATGCACTTCAAAGGAAAATATATACCAATAAGGATAAACATCTCCGCAAGTCTCTTTTAGTGCATCTCAATGGAAAGGAATAATCAGCATTTAAGAGAAATTGAAATGCAACTCACTTCACTTCTATCAGAACTCTTGGGAAACCTTTTCATTGAAATTATAAGTGATTGTAAAATTCTGATATTTCCATTTTTTCCTTGGGTGATATTTGTGTATTTTTCGAAAGTCTATCCTTGCAATTGGATTTTTCTGTAAGTGTCTTTGTCCTTGGACTTGCCTGAGCTGTCACATTTTGATATAATACTATCCTAAGAAAAAAATGCAATCCATATTTGTTGACGCTGATAATGAGGACCGTGTACACTTATTATCTTTCATCTCATTTACAAATATCAAGCTTCAGAATTTCATTAGCTACATAAACCGTCATTAAAATGTGATTCATTATATAATGGTCTGCAAACCTATAAAATGAAGAATCACAACACTCAGCAAGCATTCTTTAACACGACTTCCCTGACTTAGCCAAAGCTAATAAAAGAAGAAGGAAATTTCGCAAAGGGATCGTCCAGAAAACTATAATGAAATTCACAGACAACTGCCTCCCAATATCCGTGCATTCAATTGAACAGTCAATGTTGCAAATATTCAGTAATATGAAAGCAGTGCAATGACTAACATGCCTTCTCTAGGGAGGAATACTATTACTAACTAGGACAATCATAATCCAAGAAGTGGAAAGGAAGAGTTTTTACAAAAAGATATAGAAAATTTAAAGACAAAAGAAGGTTCTCACGTATCACCGTGAGGTTTGAGTCTTTCCATCTTTTTTCGCTCTCGTTCCAATAAATGCAAGTCCATTAACCACCTGCAAAATTAACTTCTTATTTCTAACATAATACTCAAAATCGATTATTCCCATTTCCCACAAACACTTTGTACATTACTGATACAAAAACAATTACGCCCTCCATCTCATTTAATACAACAGTCTTCCCATTTTGAACGTCCTAAAATGTTTGACACCATCTTATTTCTAAACAAACTTACATTGAATTCATTTATTTATTCAACTTCTTTTTATAAATAAATTTAATTTCACTTGTATAAACTGAACAAAGGCTGCGCAAATATTAAGAAACTATACATACTTTATAATGTTTTGTCTATCAAACTAATTTTTCAATTTTTATTTGAATATCTTCTTCCACGACCATTAATCTCTTATAAAACCAGTAAAACACAATTATATAAAATGAGAAAGAGGGAGTATTAAGCAAAACGAAAGTTACAATCATTAATTGGTAAAGTGCATCAATATGCTAACAGTATTTGAATCTAGGTCAATGAAGTGGGTTGAGAACCATGAGGTCTCAGTTTCAAATCACAATGGAGTCAAAAGCACTATGTGATTTCTTCCCATATGTCTAATTCTTGGTGGACATAGTTACCCGATACCAGTACTAGTGGGAGATAGAAGGTACCCGGTGGGAAAGTCGAGGTGTACGCAAGCTTGGCCCGGACACCATCGTTATCCCCAAAAAAATCGACTTTAGCATTGTAATATATTTTAAACGAAGAGTTAAATTAAGGTCAGAAGATAAAAATAAAAAGGTTACCTTCTTTTGAACCTTAGGTCTTTATCTTGCTGCTTCAATTGAGATAGCAACACTCTACAATCCTCCATATAGCCCTCCATTTTCTTCTATTCTTTCACAACAAATAAGAAAATATAGGGTTTCGGGCTTTAAGTGAGTCATCAACTCTACGTGAAACTGAAAATCACATAAGAAAGGTTTTTTTGTAAAATTAGTTATTTAAATCCTCAGAAAATTTATCATTACTACTCAAACTCAATTTAGTACAGCCATTATCACACAGAAAGAAAATAAGAACAAATATTTATTTTTAAAAATCACATGGAAGTAGTTATAAGCTTTGTTAAGCAATGGGAACAAACACGGCAGTATAATCCAAAATTTATTAAGATTTGTATTTTATCGTTAAAAATTATTGTAAAGTGTATAAAGAAAAAAATCGTGAAACAGAGAAAGAAACAAACTATTTGATTTCGCAGAACGAGGGACTTGGCCTTGGCGGCAGAAAGAGATGAAAAGGAGGCAACAGAGGAAGACAGCGGCAGCGTAATATTGGCGAGAAATTGAGAGTGAGAGGAGTTCGAATTTGGGTCTATTTTATTGGCTGTTCAGACCAGCCCGCTATACTTGGAAACAAATCTACCTAGTTGGATGCAAAGTTAAATATTTTAAACGGGCCAGCAATGAAATATTGCTTAAAAATTAGCACGGCTAATCAGTTTTCGGATCGATAATTAAAAAATAGCCACTATTTTGTTACAATACGGAAAGTTACAGCATAATATACTGGAGATTGGTGCACTTGTATATGAACTTCCAGCATATTATGTTGGAACTACAGCACACGGAAAGTTTCAGCATAATATACAAGATTGGAGCACCTGTGTATGAACTTCCACTATATTATGCTGCAACTTCAGTATATTATGATGGAGTTCCAGTATCCATCATAATATACTGGAGTTCAAATGTAAAAAATTCGAACTCCGGTATATTATGCTGGAATATTTTTCGAATTTTGAACTGTGTTTTCGTTCAAATTTATTTTTACATGAAAAGTGGCTAAATTTCGATTACTTTTGAAACTGTGACTATTTTTCAATTACGCTTGTAAATCTGATTATTTTTTAATTTCACCCAAATATCGCTTGTGATATTTATAACTTAAGAAAACTACCAACTTTTTAAAAATTATTTAAGAAAATGATATTATTTATTCCATAAATAGCATATTCTTTTACATAATTAGCATATTGCAAAGATTATGGGATTGCTAATTAGTCAACACACGACACAAATCATGGGATTGCCTTTTATTTTCATATTCATACTCTCTCGGTCTCTCCTCTCATCTTCTATTTTAAAATTTACCTCATAATCATCTTATCTACACCTTTTTTTTAATTTCTTTTTTCCTTTTGACACTATATTCCGATCAAAGCTTTGAATTAAGCATAAAACTATTTTTTCGGTCTAAAAAGATTTTCAACCAGCAAAAAACTCCTCGCTGACCACCACTTCGGAAATATCTCTTACCAACTTTAAATTTTTAATTTATTTACCAATTCAAATATACCTCATATATTTCAAGGTATGTTATTATTTTGATGAGATTATACAATATCGTTATACATATTTATAAAGTGTAAAAATATTTTTTTCATGATATATATATATATAACTTAGAACATACAAGTTTATACTACATAAATAACATATATATACTCAAGATATTTTTATTATACCATGCATAAATAGTTTATAATGTATATATACCTTACATGTCTTCTTTTTTTAAAACATACCGGATGATATATAATTTTAAGAGAATTTTCATAAACCACTATTGTTTAGTAGCTATTAATTGTCTATAGCTATCATTTATTTAATTACTTCCTATAACTATCTTTTCACTTGTTATAGAGTGTATTCGATATATTCAAGTTACTGTATTTATGAATACATTAGCAAAACTCGGCGAAAAACAGGGAAGTCTAGCTAACATAGATTGTATTCATATATATTCGCGAGCTGTATTCGTGAATACAGTAACAAAAATCTGCGAAAAAAATGTCTCTCCAACTGTTTAAAAATGGTACGTGGATCAAGTAACGCGATAGACTCCTAATATAATTCAACAAACTCAATTATACTTATTACAGTGACTTTTGAATGTTGTATTTAGATGTATTTTATTTTATTCAACAACTTTTTAAAATACACTAGTTGTTCTAGTTTTAGTTATGTATTCCAACTAAGCGTTTTCATCTGTATTCTCAACCCAACTGTATTATGCTGTATGTATTTATTGTTGAACCTGCAAATACATGTTCCGCTCGAGTGATTTGCAAATCGAAAGATGGCCCTTCGAAATTGAGTGCTTTGGTGGGTATACCTCGGGTAATCCTCTTCTGAGTTATTGAATCAGTCATTGGAGATGAAATTTCGAGTTTTTTGGTGAAAGCATAACAATGGTGATTATTTATAAAAAATTAATAAAGAGAAACAGAAGAAGCACAGTGCCAACGAAAATCTAACAACTTTAACACTTACCACAAATTTTTGGAGCAAAAAAATATTGAAAATTGAGAGAGACAATGGAGATTAATCAGTGGAGAATCGTGAATATAAAATGGGAAAGAGACTGGCCTTGTGAAAGAGAGATAGTGGAGACCGGAGAGAGAGATCGTGGAGAGAGAAGTTAGAGAAAAAAATATTACACGACGTATTTAATGGCTTAACGGTAGGAAGTGACCATAAATACATATTTTGCTATAAAAACTAAAAGGTAGTTATAGAAAATAATATTTTAAAAGGGTATTTATAATAAATAAGGTGTAAAGCTTTGCTATAGGAGATAAAATTTTCTTTAATATACAATTGTTAAATGCAAAATATGTCGATATATAGCGGATATCATATATATTAATATACAAGATAGAATTAAAAATAAGATACATGTATCATATCAAATTATCAATTCAATGTACGAGATTATACATTAATTTTTTTAGGATACAATTATCTTTTCTTAATTGTATTTTATTTGTAAAACATATTTGAAAGATAATATTTTGAGTTAAAAATAGGAAAGAAAAGATTAGAGTTATTATACCTTATTCCCTCCACTGATTTAGGAATTTATTATAGTATTGTTAATATTAATTGCCATAAATAGATTTGTAACAGCCGAGAATGACATTAAGTTGTTGCCGCTTTTAACTGGGAACGCCATTTTTGTTAATTATGGATTACTATTTACTGCTATGCTTATGTTAAATTTTCTAGAATAGTGCCTACTTATGTTTTTTGCCTGTTTAACTTTGGGTATAAATTTAAGATAAAGAGGGTAGAGTGTCAAAATTTTGCATGATACTTTTTGGTCTTAATTTTTTGTCCCCGCTTGTTTCATGGGCAAAATATTATATTTAATAGTGTTGTTCCTCGCTTGCCTTATGGGCAACAATTTTAACTCTTGACCTAAAAATTCTGCTCATGGTAAGGCTGAGCATATATCGGGTAAAATTGATAGTTCGAATCGAAAAAATACTATTGGATTATCGATATCGGGTTATTGGATTAATGATTCGCTAACGGTTTAATGCTATTTGACTATTGGATTTATCGGTTCGAATCTCGATTTGTCCAATTTTATTAACGATTCAACCGATAACTCGATAAACTTTATTAAAATTATCATTATATCCCTAAGTATATAAAGCCACCTTAAGGCTTGATTTCTTTAAATTTATGAATTTCTCGTCTTTATTATTCAGTTCATATATTTTAGTTTTAACGATTTAAAGAATTCATTTTTCAGATTTTTATTTTTCTTTTTGCACTGATTTTTTCGCATTTACAAAATTAGTTTTTTACCATTTTTCTGTAGTTAGTAAGATTAGTTTGTTGAATGTATTATTAATTATTCCGACTAACTTATTTGAAATTTAAAATCATTCATTGGGATTTTCACATGCAAAAAAAATTATTTTCTAAAGTTGAAATTTAATCCCTCTTTTCTCAAGAATAAAAATTTATTTCATTTCTCTTAACAGTATGATTATAGTTTTTATAATAAAATTATGAGATATTTATATATTTTTTATTCTTATCAGGTAAATCGATAACCAAACAGATAACTATCGATAACCGAATCGATAACTATCGATAACCAACTAATCGATACCGATAGTCGATATCTTATCGGTTCGGTTATCGATTTAGCGCATTTATAAATTAGTAACCGATACCTCGAACCGGTAATATTTACAATCGAAACGGATACCCAACCCTAGCTCATGGGACAAGTGGAGGTTAAAAGTTAAAGACCAAGAAAGTATCATATTTTTGTATTATTTTTTCTGCTAAAGTGGAGCTAGTGAATTGTGAAGAAGAATGACTAGTGGCAAAAGGTAATGTTCGGCGACATGAAGGTTAACTGCTCAAATTAGACTTTGTTACAATCAAATTTCATCATTGGAACATCAAATTACTTCACAGATCAATCCTTTAAAAAGGAAAAGTAAATTTTAACAAATACATAAGCTTTCCTTTCCTCCAATAATCAAGTGTTTAGGTTCACAATAGTCGTAAATTCCATATGTTTTTTTTTTTGTGACTATGTATTAGTAAATAGTATATATCTCAAGTAAAATTGAAAGGAAGATTAGAGATGCAATCCAATAACTCTAAATTTACATAATTTAGTTACATGTTACAAAGTTAGAGAGAAATTAGAGAAGAAGAACAAATGAACAGAAACATGTATAAACATGATGATAAGCTTTCTACATTAAACGAAGTTCAGGAATTTAGGGATGGCAATTGGGGCGGGACAGGACAAGGCAGGGGTCGGCAGGTGAAACACTTAACGGGGCGGGACAGGAGAACAAGTAAATAGGCGGGAGCGGGCAAGGTAGGGCAAACTTTAAATTTTAAGAAAAATTAATAGGGCAGGGCATATGGCATATCAGCCCTTAGTCCAAATAGTGGGCCATTTGGTAGCTTGAGGCCCAGTTCATTTCTTGCTTACTGTAACTTTCATTTTTTCTTTTGTTTTATAAATGAAGAATTAACCCAAATAGTCTCTCACTCAATCGCTTACACTAAAAATAGCCGATTGATATATAATATATGCATAATATATGTATTATATGTGTATAATCTATGTATATGATTAGAAAAAATAAATAGTGAATATGATCGGCTATTTGCGTAAAGATCCCTTTATAAATTGCTAAATATGTACTTGAATATGTATTATTCTGTGTATGTAACTACAACAACAACAACTCAGTATAATTCCACTAGTGGTGTCTGGGGAGGATAGTGTGTACGCAAACTTTACCCCTACCCTGGGGTAGATAGGCTATTTCCAATAGACCACCGGCTCCCTCCCTCCAAGAACTGCTTACCACTAGAGCAACTCACTTTTGTCAAATGTGTATGTAACTGCGTATATCTCAAAAGAAATAACAAGCTCATGCAAAAAAATGGTGATAGCTTTGTAAAATATGCTGTGTGGTTTTCGATTTTTTAATCTAAAGCAAAAAATAACCTCGTCAAATATTTATTTTATTTGAATTAAATGCTTGTCTTTTATTATAATATCTTTTAAATGTACAATAATCACAAACGTTAAATGAAACAGACTTTTACTCATTTCTATACACTTCTTTCTCTATTTTATTTTAAAAGCAACAAACAGAACTTATATGTGTCCTCAAAAGGTACTTAATAGTTTAAAATTCAAAGCTGCACACCCTACTAAAAAGATATTGCAACAATTTCATTTATAGGTTTGATTAAGTGGGCGTTTGGACATAAGAATTGTAAAATTACATAAAAAAGTAAAAAAAAAAATTAAGTAAAAATAATATTTGAAAACTAGAGTCGTGTTTGGACATGACTATAATTTTGGGTTGTTTTTGAAGTTTTGTGAGTGATCTGAGTGAAAAATTTGAAAAATAGTTTTTTGTAGTTTTTTAAATTTTCGAAAAATTCCAAAATTCATTTTCAAGTGAAAATTTGAAATTTTATGGCCAAACACTGATTTCGAAAAAAACTGAGATTTTTCTTATGTCCAAACGGGCTCTAAGTTACGTTCACCTATCCTAATATTACATACAAACACCAAATTGTTATAAGAAAAATTAAATTATGGTGGATGTCTACTCTTCCCCCATGATCTTCTCAAATGCTTAATGACATATTCAATGACATATTTTTCTTCACTTTTCATGCCTATATAAAGGCCTTGTAATAAATAAGAAAATACACACAATTGAAGAAGAAAATCTCTTCCTTCTCTCTATCTCTATTTCTTGTTCATGTTTTACTAAATTGCTTTTATTTCATAACAACATGTCTTGTTCATGTTTTACTAAATTATTTTTATTTTATAACACGTTATCAGCACGAATTGCTCATTTCATGATCTTCTACGTCAAGACTATGTAAATTATAAGCAGACAATGAGATCAAGTACAATGAAAAATGTCTTGGATGATAATACAAAGATAAGTTTTACATTCATCTAAACCCATTCATACTTTCATATCTTTGCATTAACTTTATGTGCAGTATTTAGTTAAAATATATATTTTTTCAATTGTATCCACTGAAATAAAGAACTGGAAAGGTATGTCTTTATTTGCTACATCTCTTATAGGACAAATATAATATTCCAACGTATATATATGTTCTGGCCTTTTACATACTATGATAGATAATTATTAAGGTAATTTAGTAATAATATTTCTACCATCACATGATGTATTTCATTGAAAGCAAAATTATCAAATATGTAGGCGATTTTACAGTACCTTGCAAATTTGGCATTGGAATATACAATCAATATAAACTCATTATAGTTATAATTTATAATAGTCACAGTTATGCATTAAGCCTTAAATATTTTTGCTGGAAACATAAGGCTCATTCCTCCGTATTGGATTTTTTTGGTGAAGTTCTTATAGTCTTTGAAATATAAGTGGTTATAGGTTATCTGCACCTTTCCCCTAATTAATTTATTAAAATATAAAAGTGATTGTATCATTTAAAACAAAATGGCATATATCCTAACTAGCATTTTTGTTGCAGAGGAACTGTTTCAAAATTGAAATAGTTATATATGTCTTCTTGAAAGTTAATTTACTTATGCTTATAATTATGAAGTAATAATATTTTAAAGGCTCGAGTGCGAGTCCTAGTGAATTTTGCCCTATTATCCCAAAGATTTAGGGTAAGACGATGGGTTCAAGTCCCAACACACTATGTTGATGAAAAGACGTTGGATTCAAGTTTCAACGCATTATGACCTAGCATACCTTTATATGGGTAAGACATTGGGTTTGAGTCCTAATGCACCATATTGATAATAATAATAATAACTAATATATATATATATATATATATATATATATATATATATATATATTTTTTTTTTCATGAAAAAGCATGAACCTTGTCCCACTTGATTTGCTCCATTCTTGAAGTGAATGTGATAGCACTGCATGATAAGTCTAAATAAAGACAAGTGGTTGAAAAATGAATGTGGGCATGCGAAAGGCCAAAATAATAATAGTTATCACTATGGTAATTATAAAAAGGGAGAACAAGACAATGTTTACCATCAAATGGGTATAAAAAATAAATAAAGCACATTGTATGATTATACTCCATTCTTTGAAGAGAATGTGACTTGTGATAAACATTGAGAATGCATACTCATTTCTGAAAGTGAATGTGAAAATATATATGTGATAAAGATTATGCATAATAATGTACTTGTGCATGGTTGGATAAGTACTACAACTCACCTCCAAGGGAGGTTTGAGACAAAGAAAGATAATGAATATTATTGTGTAGTTACATGAATATATCATTGGTCGCATACATGTGATACGCCAAATATTTTGTCAAGCCTTATGAAAGTTATTAAAAGCACAATTGAAGCAAGACATTATTTTGCTTATGATGATTTTGACCATGACAATTATTATGATATGATTCTCTTTGTGAAGGAGACATTCATTATATGGATGGTGTGACAAAAGATCTTGTAGTACAAAAACAGTTAAGATATCTGAAATAACTAATTTATTACTACCCGAATGAATAAAATTGTTCATGACATTAATCTTGTAGTAAGTCTCAAAAGAAATATTTTGATTTACGAATATATTAACCAAAGTGGTTGGCATATTGAGACTATAAATGAAAAGAATATTGAATATCTTTATATTACTATAATAACATCGGGTAAATATGAAATATTACTTGACTTTTCTTCTATTTGTACTACACAAGTATAAGCATGATGATGCAATCACAAGCCACAAGTAAACTAGAGGTTTACTGAAATAAATATTAGTTGGCATGACCGGTTGACCATCTCGGTTCAATTATGATGCGAAAAATTAATTGAGAACTACATTGGCATATATTGAAGAAATATAAGATTCTTCAAGAATTCTCTTCTGCTGCTTATTCTCGTGATATACCAGTTAAAGTTGGGATTGAATCCCTTGATTTATTGAACGAATAAAAGGTGATAAATATATGGGCCCAGTCACCTTCCATGTGGACCGTTTACTATTATATGATTTTAATAGATGCATCTATTCTATGGTCACATATACATTTGTTATCAACTTGCAGTTTGGCTTTTGCAAGATTGATTGCTCAAATTATTAGAGCACAGTTCCAGAATATAAATTATGATGATTTATCTTGATAATACTGGTTTAAATCCAAGTTGGTTTAGCAGAAATTGTATGCCTCCAATTATATCTAAACCATTGGTTATGAGAACAAAATTTCCAAAATAAAATTTGGTATGTGATGTATTATTTAATATACAACAACACTTGTACGCATCTAGCCAAGTTATGATAAGTTCTCCCTATCACAATCAGTTCAGAGTCAGAAACCAAATAATTTCCATCTAAAAGTATGAATGTGCTATATGATTCAATTGTTCCACCACAATGCACAAAAATGGATCCCCAAATAAGGCTAGTGATATTTGTTGGTGATCCCAACAATAGGGGGAGAAAATGGGCAGCTGAAAAAATAACGCATGTAATGAATTATTATGAGTACATCTAGATCCTCGTACGAGAAAATGTGAACTTGAAGTTCAAGTGATAATTCAATTGCAAAATATTGCCAGGCGTATTTGCTGACCCAAAATTAAATATCATATTCAGCTGCTAATGCTCCAAATAAAATAAATTTCATAATGAATATAGTCTATGGCATGCATGAAGCATAATAGACTAATCGGTTCCAAAGATAAAACTCCTTGAAGAAGGAGAGGACCAAATGTTCAAGATGGTCATAATAAGGAGGCAAGTGCTCTAGAAGAGTAGCACGACATAACACTTCATAAGACATCATGGGAGAGGCTCAGGTACCTGAAGATAATAAGATAAAGAGATCTCAATAAGTTATGTCTTTATTGGGTAATAATAGAACCGATATAAAATGATCGTTGACGATATTGTTAATATAATGTAGCGCTCAATATTATTAATATTGACGAGGATCTTGAGCTCAAATATGTCATGAATATTACAAACGGGCTCTAAGTTACGTTCACCTATCCTAATATTACATACAAACACCAAATCACTATTTATTAGTATATAAGTTTTATTTTAAAAACACCAAAAAGAACTTATGTATCCTCAAAAGGTACTAAATAGTTTAAAATTCAAAGCTGCACACCCTACTAAAAAGTTAATTGCAAGAATTTTATGATAGGTTTGATTAAATTACATTCACCTCTCCTAATATTACATAAAAATATTTAAATGTAAGACCAAATCACTATTCGTGTATAATACCCAAAGTAACGTTGAAAACAAAGAGCTAAACGGGCGGGGCAGGGCAAGGTCTAAATAGGGCAGGGAGTTACATGGAGCAGGTTAGGGCAGCGAAATTTTTTGGCAGGGGAAGACTTAATCCGTCCCGTCGTATCCCGTCCCATCCTGTTGCATCCCTATTCGGGAATATCATTTCATTCTAATGATATTTTACAATACAAGAACATTATAATCAATGCCTATTTAAAAATAAAACAAATATGATAAATTGGAATCCATATATCCAACATCCCAATCTATCTCTATCTTCTTTTCACATAGAAGACTTATGAAATGATTCATGATATTGTCTACGTATATATCTTAAGAGATTCTTCTTGAACTTTGGAATCCATATATCCAACATTTTCAAATGTTCTTTAACAAATAGTCATTAATATTGAATCCAAAAGGGGTAAAAAGCTTTTCACGTTCCCACCTTACACGATCTGCTTTATACAAATATGGGAAATTCGTGACACTCCAAAAGCATTTTGTGCATCTCGATCTTACATTATAAGCCCAAAAAAAACCATGGGTACGTGGATTTATGTATAAATAACACCATCTCATAGGGAAAGCAATTTGAGTGATGTTAAATTTATAATTTGTACCTGGTTCAAGCCTTGCCAATATGTTATAGGTGTCAAAATCTCTGCACATATAATAAATTGGGTCGGTATTGTCATTGGCTAAAGTTACCTCAATTTTGGGAAACATTGTCTCCATTAAATTGGTATCTCTTGTAGCATTTGAAAGAGGTAAAGAAAGGAAAATGTTCAGAATTACAAGGATGAAAAGAGGATAAGAGTTTGTAATGGTGTTGCTTTTCGCCATGATAATATTTTGTTTCTTTTGTCATGGCAATTCTTACGTTTATTGGCAAGAAAGATTATAAGGATTTGTGACTGGAAATTGATGGTTTTCCTTTGTTTTCGGGGTATTCGTGAAAGATTTTTTAAAAGGTGTGAGATTTGGATGACAATGTCATTTTTCATTCTCATTCATTTTTTCAAGTTTCTACTTAGATGGGAGGCACATATCATAGTTAAGAATTAAAAATAAAAAATTAATTACCCAAATCAAGCTCCTAATCATGGTTAGAATAACAAATACTTTCATTATTTGCTCTAAAAAGTTTTGGCAATCCCACTATTCTAGGCAAAAGATTATGAGCCCGTTTGGATTGGCTTAAAATAATTAATTTTTAAGTTAAGTGCTGCAACTTGTTTTATAAAAAAACAGTTACGTGTTTGGATAAAAGTGTTGAAACTGAAAAAAAGCTGATGAAGTGTTTGGTAAAGAAGTGCTCATAAGCACTTTTTCTTGTTAAAATGACTGAAATATCCTTAAAGTTATCAACATTATAAAGAAGATGATTACTATAATATTATATTTTCTGTTCTTAGCTTCAAACGGATGATTGTTATATTTTTGTCTTGTGTGTTTGCTATTTTTCTGGGTTGGTAAATGGGAAGACAGATGAGCTATTGAGCCAATTATTTGTAAAAAGTTTCCTCTTTCTCATTCCAATAAACCGACCCTTTCTTTAAACTAATAAATCAACCACCCAAAAATAAAAAATTTAAAAACAGATCGCAACTAATTCATCTACCTTTAATTTTCCCCCCACTTAGATTGATAAAAGTTGTTCGAATATATAAAAGTATTTTACTGAAAAATATAAGGGGTGCGTAAAAAAATAAATGAAAGGAAAAGAAAAAGAGGGGAACATAATGAATGAAAGTGTAAAGAAAGAAAGAAAATGAAAAGAGAGGAAAGTTGTGGAAGAAGACAAGAAGAAAGTAGAGGCTGCTGCAGCAAGAATGGAGAAAAGAAAAAGATAGTATATTGTGGAGTTTTCTGTTGAGGGATAATTTCGGGATTAAAAAAGATTATAAGTGATAAGAATGTAATATACTTGGTCAAAGCAATATGACTTTTAAGCCAATTTCGAAAAATTGAGTTTTCCAATTTATTAATTTTGGCTTTTTTTAAATAGATCTTAACTTTTTTTAAACCCTTTTTTGGTTACCAAACACTTCCACAAATTTAAAAGTGTTTATAATTTTAAGCTCATCCAAACAGGCTCTATGTAATTCGTATATACATTCAAACAAGCTCTTTCTTTCCTACTTTATTACGAGCTCTTTTTTGGTTTATTTTTAAATACTTTTTCTTTTCTTTTTGGGTAAGATGTTTTTTCGCAGTTTCTCTTTACATTCCTACCAAAAGAGAGAATCAACATCTAATGCTTAGTGGGACAACGACATCAAATTGAATTACGTATGATATTAAAATTTACAAGGAATAAAAAAGAATATTTGTAAAATTAAAATTAAAAAATATATATGATGTTAGAATTTAAGCGGACCACTCATTGACTTGTTAATTGTTATGGGGAAAAAAAGTACTAAGCAGATTAATAAAAAAGGGAACGCAACAAAGAAAGAAAAGAAAGATTAGCTCAAAATACAAAAAATATGAATTTGAGACGAGAAAAACTGTTCAAAAAAATAAAACTCGTAATAAAGTAAGAAAAAAGAGAATTTTCTTAAATATGTATGGATTACATAATATTTTAGCTTAGAATTGTGGGGTGCCAAAAGTTTTGAGGGCAAATAAAGAAAATATTATTATCGCTTTGAATAATTAGATTTCAATCTTTAATTCTTAATTATGGCTGGTGGCTCTAGTCCAAATAGTAACTTAAAAAAATGGAGACAATTCCCATATGAGATGGATGATCTTTTATAAAGCATATTTTTATCATTACGGAGTAAGTTTTTTTCCTCAACGTTTATAACCCGGCTAGTTAGGAATATTCCAAACAAATTATAGATTGGGAATAATCCCTATTACCGTACTAGTAGTAATAATAGGTACCATTAAAATTAGGCGAGAAGCTTATCTTCACTAACTTGTGATGTAGACAAACGGCCAATTAGCCCAATCTTCAGCCTAAAGTTCGTCCTTTGTGTTTCTTCTTCTAACTTTAGGTATACAAACAACAATTAGAGCCGTCAATATGAGTTTGGCATGTTGAGCTAGTTCAGTCCGACCCTTAATTTAATAGAGTTGTGTTATAATTTTTGGAGCCCATTTAAAAATGAGGTTTTTAAGCACACCCCGAGTAAGCTTATGGCCCTTGAGGTTTTACTGAGGTTGGGGCGGCCCGTGAGCCTAATAAAAATATTTATTTGAAAAATATATAATTTAAGAAGTATATGACATTGTAACATCGGAATCATCATTTAGCACGGGTGGACGTGTTCTTACCAAGGACTGAAATTGCATCCATCATGAAAATGTCCAAACACTAGTTACTACTCGAAATTGGTTGCACGGCTTTTTCCAAACTGGTAATATGTTTTTATGCGAATTTGAATATTATTAGTTTTTAAAATTTAATTATTCTTACAATTTAACTAATTAATATTGCATATGAATTGTAGATGTAGATGAAAGTGAAGATGTTAATATAACCTTGTCACAAGCAGATTCAAATATGTTTGATGAAGATGATGTGTTGGATATCCCATAAACATCACGGTGGTTTCTTTTGAATAGTTTATTTTTGACTTTTCACTTTTAGTTAATAAAATATAGTTTTGTCTTTTACCTTTTTAGTATTTATTGCGATATATTAGAACAGTATAAAAAATTATTAAGTTTTGCAAAAAAATTAAACTTTTAAATATTTATCTTTCTTTTAGGTTAGTACCTAAAGAAAAATATAAAATTATATTTTTTTAAAATGATGGGCGTGGGGGCCGTAACTCACTCAGGGATGGAGTGGGCTAACCATTATAAGGCCATCAAAATAGTGGGCTAGCCCAGCCCGTCAATTGCTAAAACACATGTGAATTGGGTTGGACTAACCCTGCCCGACCCATATTGACAACTCTAGTCAACAAATTCAGTGAATAAGTCAACATTATTTGTAATTTTTGAGTTTTTATATAGTATAATCCATGTTTAACCCCAGAAAAATAAGATAGGTAAAGGTAAATTACCACTTGATAGAGATTGAAATCCACTCTTTTGTAATGGGCCACACATTTCTTGTAGCCTTCTAACAATAGAAAACACTTTGAGCCCATACTCTTTAGGCTGAATATGGATCAAATACACACATTGGGTGGGCTGAAAAAGATGATTAACCCGTATATTTTCGGGTCGAATATTGGTTAGTCCAAAACCTGTGATAGTACCATGCCACCACAATCTGAATTCTGAAACGGAGATTACACAGAATCACAGGAAAAAGGTGAAAAAGTTAACTACAGTTATGGGACTCTCAGCTTCTAAGCGAGTAACTCGTTCACTCCAAAACTCGTCCGAGTTCAACTCGGCATGTGACTCAGTGTACGACGATTGTCTCTCCCTATCACAGCACGCCTTCCCCGGAGTCAAACCCTACCAGCTCTTCTCCGCCGCCGAACGCCTCCACGTTTCTCTCTATCCCTCCGTCCCTCTCATAACCAACTGGGTCAAATCGCCTCCGACACGATTACAAGTAGATAAAGCCTTTAAAGTCGTATCCACGCGCCTGTCCGGCGAGGAGAAAGAGAGCGAAATTGTGCTTGGGAATACTGAATTTAAGGAGTTCGCGGTGGAGGTATTTGTAGACGCTGCCGTTTCCGGGGCTGGGAAAGAGCTGTTGAAGCGGGTCCCGGTAGGTGCTATTGGAATTGTTGGTGTGGGTGTGGTGGTGAAGCCCGGGAAAGAATTGGTTGCGGCGGCAATTGGTGCTTACGCGCTTGGTGTTGCCACTTCGGTATACGTCAGCTTGGCTGGATAAAGTCTCACTATTTTCATTTTCTTTTTTGCTAGTTGAATCGGCAGAATCTATGTTTTCTTTTTCACAAAAGTAAATAAAAGTTGTTTTCCTGTCTTCTATTTAAGGAGATGATTCAAAAACTACTCTTGCCATGAGGATACTGTGTACGGTCAAAACCGATTCTCAATTATAAAGACCGATCGAGATAATGACGTTTCAATCGAAGGGTATCCACATGGCAAGCTCAGACGAATCCCAAAGTAGGGACGTCGAGCTTCGAGCTATAAGATCAATCAACGGCAAAACTCGATATCATTATCGAGCCGTATCCGAATCGGATTACGGGGCAACACTGATTGACACAGGCCCCGAATATCGATGACCCAAGGCAGAACCGAGCTCGAACCAAGACTGGGGGTTCGATCTAACATCGAGGTCGAGCCAGTGCCAAAGTCGCAGACAAAAGCCGTTACAATCACACCGAGGGAGAGAATCTTGGCGAGAATCAAGGAAGAGACAAACCATCATGGGTCCTCCACTATATGTATTATTTTATTATGTTGTTATAGATAAAGCAGTGACCCTCTACTATAAAAAGGGGATAGACCGCAATAGAGGCACGTCCTCCAAGATACATTAAGATTTCATTGTGCTTGTTTTTCTAATTCATTTCAGTCTTCCCATCCATCATTCCCATTTTATAGTAAAAATACATGTATTGTCATTTTGTATCAAAGGAATTTGCATACCCTTAGAACCATATCTAAATTTAACATTATCCGAATTTTCGGGTAAACAGTTTGGCGCCCACTGTGGGGCTAAGGGTAACAGTGATTGTTTAATATAAATCTACAGTACACTCCACCTTACAACTTCAAATCAGCAATGGCTCTACCTATCGACCTCGAGGCCGACCTTCAAGATGAAACCAACAACTTGGCACCCGAGGATTGAATCAAAGTACCCGAAATTCGAGCAGAAATATCATTGGATGTCATTTCACAAATAGCATTGGAGGCGAACCAGCGTTCCGAACCAGAAAGAAGCATTCAGGGTGGTACTCGATCCGTAGCCCGAGACACCCAAAATGCGGGGGGAATCAGGGCCATCTTACGTATGATTTTCGAGATGCTGCAAGCCCAACAAGTAGCGATAGCTCAGCTACAGAGCCAAACTCGTGCACAAAGCAGGCCGGATTCCAATCCACTTCGAGAAGTCACCCCCAGAACAGACCCCGCCATAGTGAAATCTAACGAGCAAGAATCGGGGACTACTCCTGGAATTACTAAATTGCTCGAGGAACTCACAAAACGAGTCGAAGCCAACGACAAGAGGGTGAAAACGTACAATGCCAGGGTCGATCAAATCCCCGGGGCTCCACCAATGATAAAGGGGCTTGATTCGAAAAAATTCATACAAAAGCCTTTTCCCTCGAGCGCGGCCCCAAAACCAATCCCCAAAAAATTCCGTATGCCCGAAATTCCCAAATATAACGGTACGACCGATCCTAACGAACACGCCACCTCCTACACATGTGTCATCAAAGGCAACGATTTGGAGGATGATGAGATCGAATCCGTGTTGTTGAAAAAGTTCGGAGAGACCCTCGCAAAGGGAGCAATGATCTGGTATCACAACTAACCACCAAATTCCATTGATTC
This sequence comes from Nicotiana tomentosiformis, assembly GCF_000390325.3. Taxonomy (NCBI): domain Eukaryota; kingdom Viridiplantae; phylum Streptophyta; class Magnoliopsida; order Solanales; family Solanaceae; genus Nicotiana; species Nicotiana tomentosiformis. The sequence goes on along the minus strand of NC_090817.1, from coordinate 97,997,080 downwards.
TTTTGCCATGTTAGCATATTCGTTCTTAAAAGCACATGCTCGTGCCATAAAGGTTGCAACAAGGAAATTAGACCTCTTCAAAGTAAAACAAAGGGGTAACAAAATGGTGAGGGAATTCGTATCCCGATTTCAAATGGAACGTATGGACTTGCCACCGGTCGCAGACGATTGGGCCGTACAAGCTTTCACCCAAGGACTGAACGGGCTAAGTTCGACAGCATCACGTCGGCTGAAACAAAATTTGATCGAGTACCCAGCAATAACTTGGGTAGATGTACACAACCGGTACCAATCAAAAATCAGGGTCGAAGATGATCAATTGGGAGCTCCGTATGGGCCCGTACGTCAGAACCACACAACCACTAAAAATCATAGGGAAATCAACAGAGAACAAAGGTCGAACAGAGACCGATACCAACCGTACGACACAGATCGGATGAACAACGGTTCAGCATATGATACGGTTCGGAACAACCGAAAGACTGATCGGGGGCAAAATTCTCGGGGACTTATGAGCAGGAGAGGCTTTGATAAATATGCCGATCCTATAGAAGTCCCTCGATTATCGGAGTATAACTTCAACATTGATACATCCGCCATCGTATCGGCCATCTGACGCATCAAAGACACCAGATGGCCTCGACCCATGCAGACCGATCCTGCCCAAAGAAATCCCAATCAAATGTGCGAATATCATGGCACCCATGGCCAAGAACGGAAGATGGCAGGCAACTAAGAGAGGAAGTGGTCCGCTTATTTAACAAAGGACACCTTCGGGAATTTCTGAGTGATAGGGCGAAGAACCATTTTAGGAACAAGGAATTCAGCAAGCAAAATGAGCCAGAAGAACCACAACACGTCATTCACATGATCATCGGCGGCGTCGATGCCCCTCAGGGACCGATGCTTAAATGCACTAAAACATCGATTGTGAGGGCAAAGTGATCTCGAACTCAAAATTATACACCCATAGGGACTTTGTCCTTTAGTAATGAAGATACAGAGGGAATCATCCAACCCCATAATGATGCACTGGTAATATTCGTACTCATGAATAAAACTAAGATTAAGCGTGTGTTAACTGATCCAGGTAGCTCGGCCAATATCATCAGATCGAGGATCGTAGAACAGCTCGGCATGCAAGATCAGGTCGTACCCGCAACTCTGGTTCTAAACGGATTCAATATGGCATGTGAAACCACCAAAGGCGAGATTACCCTACCGATAAACGTGGCCGGAACCATCCAGGAAATAAAGTTTCACGTGATCGAAGGTGATATGAGATATAACGCCCTTTTCGGAAGGCCGTGGATCCACAACATGAGAGCTATACCCTCGACCCTACACCAGGTCCTCAAATTCCCAACATCGGGAAGTGTCAAAATAGTGTATGGAGAACAACCAACCGCAAAGGAAATGTTCTCCGTCGAAGAAGCAAAATCAATATCCTCGTCTTCGCCGATAAAAGGATCAGGTTCAGAAGGAGACACAATCGGTGAGCAGAGCGCCAAATAGCAATCACAGACATCAGCTTCGACCCAGCCAGGTAAGCAGAACATTGAAGAAGATGATGATGATCGATGGATCCCTCGATCCTTCGTAACCCCCGATGATTTCAATGCCACCAAATCAATAATTGAGGAACTGGAGCAAATCATACTGATCGAACACTGGCCCGAACGAAAGGTATACCTGGGAACGAGTTTGAGCCCCGAACTAAGGAAGAAACTCATTCAATTTCCTATCAATAATATTGACTGTTTTGCCTGGTCCCATCTAGATATAACAGGCATCCCGCCGGACATAACGGCGCACCAGCTAAGCTTGAACCCTAGGTTCAGACCGGTGAAGCAAAAAAAGATGGCCCCAGTCCGAGGAAAAGCACGCATTCATAAAGGACGAGGTAACCAAACTTCTCAAGATAGGGTCCATTCGGGAGGTAAAATACCCCGAATAGTTAGCCAATGTGGTTGTAGTACCTAAAAAAGGTAACAAACTTAGAATGTGTGTGGACTATAAGGATTTGAACAAGCATGCCCCAAAGATTCCTTTCCACTGCCCAACATCGATCGCATGATCGATGCCACGGCCAGCCACGAGATCCTCACCTTTCTCGACGCCTATTCCGGGTATAATCAAATTCAGATAAACCCGGACAATCGGGAAAAGACTTCATTTGTGACCCGATATGGAACATATTATTATAACGTAATGCCCTTCGGGATAAAAAATGCAGGATCTACTTATCAACGCCTAGTAAACAGAATGTTCGAAGAACAAATAGGTAAAACGATGGAAGTCTATATTGATGACATGCTAGTTAAGTCCCTGTGCACAGAGGACCATTTGGCCCATTTGCAGGAAACGTTCGAGATTCTAAGGAAATACAACATGAAGCTCAACCCCGAAAAATGTGCTTTCGGGGTCGGTTCGGGGAATTGAGATCAACCCTTACAAAATCAAGGCCATCGAAGACATCACCATCGTGGACATCGTGAAAGCTGTACAAAGGTTAACGGGAAGAATTGCAGCCTCAGGCCGGTTCATTTCAAGATCATCAGATCGAAGTCACAAATTTTTCTCCCTACTCAAAAAGAAGAACGACTTCGCCTGGACACCGGAATGCCAACAAACGTTACAGGAATTGAAACGATATCTATCGAGCCCACCACTGCTTCACACTCCAAAAACCGATGAAAAACTATACTTGTACTTGGCGGTATCGAAAGTCGCCGTAAGCAGTGTCCTAGTTCGAGAAGAGCAAGGTACATAATTTTCCGTTTATTACGTAAGTCGGACCTTAGGAGAAGCGGAAACTAGGTATCCGCACTTAGAAAAATTGGCACTTGCGCTGGTAAGCGCATCTAGAAAGTTAAGGCCGTACTTTCAATGTCACCCCATAAGCGTATTAACCACCTGCCCACTCCGTAATATTTTACATAGGGCCGAACTATCAGGCCGATTGTCCAAATAGGTCATCGAACTCAGTGGGTACAATATCAAATATCAACCCCGTACGACCATCAAGTCTCAAATTTTAGCAGACTTCGTGGCCGACTTCACGCCAACCCTCATACTCAAAGTCGAAAAGGAACTCCTTTTGAAATCAGGTATATCGTCCGGGGTATGGATCCTTTTTACGGACGGTGCTTCGAATATAAAGGGGTCCGGGTTAGGCATAGTTTTGAAACCCCCCACGGGTAACATTATTAGGCAAGCTATTAAAAATATCAGGTTAACTAACAACGAGGCCGAGTATGAAGCCATGATTGCAGGTCTCGAACTAGCCAGAAACTTGGGAGCAGAAGTCATTGAGTCGCATTGTGAATCTTTGCTGGTGGTGAGTCAAGTAAACAAAGTCTTCGAAGTCCGAGAAGGTAGGATGCAAAGGTATTTGGACAAACTGCTTATCGCTTTACACCATTTCAAACAATGGACCCTACGGCATGTTCCACGAGAACGGAATAATGAGGGCGATGCTCTTGCAAATTTGGGATCGTCGGTCGAGGTAGATGATTTGAGCTCGGGGACTGTCGTTCAACTTTCAAGATCGGTAATCGAGGATGGGCACGCCGAAATTAATTCTACTAGCTTAACCTGGGATTGGAGAAACAAGTATATTGAATACTTAAAAAATGAAAAGCTCCCTTCAGACCCTAAAGATTCCAGGGCCCTACAGACTAAAACTGCTCGATTTACGTTGGCTGCGGACGGAACACTATATCGAAGAACATTCGATGGACTGATGGCAGTATGCGTGGGTCCAGAAGATACCAATTACATCCTCCGGGAAGTACACGAGGGCACTTGTGACAATTACTCCGGTGCCGACACATTAGTTCAAAAAGTGATCAGAGCGGGGTATTATTGGATCGATATGGGCAAAGATGCGAAAGAATTTGTTCGTACATGTGATAAATGTCAAAGGTTTGCGCCAATGATCCATCAACCCGGAGAGCAACTTCACTCGGTCTTATCCCCATGGCCATTCATGAAATGGGGAATGGACATCGTCGGCCCTCTGCCATCGACCCCAGGTAAAGCCAAATTTATTTTATTTATGACTGACTATTTTTCAAAATGGGTTGAAGCGAAGGCGTTCGAGAAAATAAGAGAGAAAGAAGTTATAGAGTTTATTTGGGATCATATCATATGCCAATTCGGGATACCCGCTGAAATAGTATGCGACAATGGGAAGCAATTCGTTGGTAGTAAAATCACAAAATTCTTCGAAGATCACAAAAAAAGAAGGATATTATCAACACCATACCACCCCAGTGGGAACGGTCAGGCCGAATCAATGAACAAGACTATTCTTCAAAACCTTAAGAAGAGATTGAACGACGCGAAGGGAAAATGGAGAGAAATCCTGCCCGAAGTCCTTTGGGCATACCGAACAACGTCAAAATCCAGTACGGGGGCGACCCCATTCTCCTTAGTATATGGTTCCGAAGCATTGATACCAGTCGAAGTCGGTGAACCTAGTCCTAGATTTTGATTCATGACGGAAGAATCAAATAACGAGGCTATGAACACCAGCCTTGAATTATCGGACGAAGGACGAGAAGCTGCCCTCATCCGATTGGCAGCCCAAAAGCAACGAATCGAAATGTATTATAATCGAAGAACTAAACTTCGTCATTTCAAGACCGGGGACTTAGTGTTAAGAAAAGTCACCATCAATACTCGGAATCCAAACGAAGGAAAATTAGGACCAAACTGGGAAGGACCATACCAGGTGCTCGAGAACGTTGGAAAAGGGTCATACAAGCTCGACATCATAAACGGCAAACAACTATCAAGCAGTTGGAATGTATCACATCTAAAATGGTACTACTACTAAGGTACGATCTTTCCATATTCATCTAACTGACCTATGCAGTAGTCTGAACAAGTGCTGAGGGAGATCTTTCGCTTAAAAGCACGCGTTGCACTCTTTTCCCTTTGACCGGTTTTCTCCCAAATAGGTTTTTCGGCAAGGTTTTCAATGAGGCAACCATCTATCGTGTTGCACTTTTAACAATATCCGAGGCCTCTTCAACCGACCTCGAATACCAGGGGGGCATCAGGGCCCTCAAATACATCGAGTTCAGATGCAAGAAAGTCATCTCACAACAACAGGGTTCCAACAAGAAAAATTGTAAGAGCCAAGTGGTCAAAATGAACCATGCTCATATAGATTGGCCCAAACATAAACACATGTGCAATGACTTGAGATTTATTGTGCAAACAAAATTAAGATTCAGCCTACGGGCTACTTACATTACTTTGAGTTCGAATCATTCACTCGACTAAGCCTACATGCTATTTTATTTCGAGTTCGAGCAAACACTCACTCGACCATTACGCCTACGGGCCACACTACTTCGAGTTCGAATCATTCGACTATTAAGCCTACGGGCTACCTTTATCTCGAGTTCGAGCAAACACTCACTCGACCATTAAGCCTACGTGCCACATTATCTCGAGTTTTTCACTCGACTATTAAGCCTACGAGATACTGTTATTCCGAGTTCGAGCAAGCACTCACTCGACCATTACGCCTACGGGCTACGATATTTCGAGTTTGAAACATTCACTCGACTATTAAGCCTACGGGCTACTATCATTCCAAGTTCGAGCAAGCACTCACTCGACCATTACGCCTACGGGCTACGATATTTCGAGTTCGAAACATTCACTCGACTATTAAGCTTACGGGTTACTGTTATTCCGAGTTCGAGCAAGCACTCACTCGACCATTACGCCTACGGGCTACGATATTTCGAGTTCGAAACATTCACTCGACTATTAAGCCTACAGGCTACTGTTATTCCGAGTTCGAGCAAGCACTCACTCGACCATTATGCCTACGTGCTACGATATTTCAAGTTTGGAAAAATCATTCAACTATTAAGCCTACGGGCTACCTTTATCTCGAGTTCGAAACACTCACTCGACCATTGCACCTACGGGCCACATTATCTCGAGTTCGAAACATTCACTCGACTATTAAGCTTATGGGTCACATCATCTCGAGTTCGAAACATTTACTCGACTATTAAGCCTACAGGCTATTATTGTTTCGAGTTCGAGCAAGCACTCACTCGACCATTACGCCTACGGGCTACAATATTTCAAGTTCAAAACATTCACTCAACGGCTAATAAGCTACTTTTACTCTAAGTTTACATTAACTCAACCATTACATTACACCTACGAATTATGTTCCTTCAAAGTTTGAATCATTGACTCAACAAGCAAACCCAGGGACTACAAATCTGATTGATCAGAGAGACTACAAGGTCAACATTCGATTAAAAGTCTTCACAAAACAAAAACAAGTCGACCTCGTTATACATATATATACAAAAATTGCCTACGTGATTAATTTACAAACATGAAGAATTAGAAACTAAGCTTCCTGGTCGAGCTCTTCCCCGTCCTCGGATCCGCTTTTGCTACCATCACCATCATTATCATCAGAAGCCAAGGCTTCAGCTTCTGCTTCGAGCTCTTTTGCCTTTTTTACCTCTTCGGTAAGGTCGAAACCTCGAGCGTGTATCTCCGAGACCTACACTTGGCAAGTTCAGAAACCCAATGAGCTCGAGTATCGGCGGTCTTCGCCGCTTCTCGGGCCTCCATCTGAGCAGCCTCAGCATCAGCCCGATATACAGCAATGGACTTATCAGCCAAGACCTTCGACGACTCAACCTCCGCCTTATCCTCAGCAAGTCGTGTTTCAAGCTCCTCGATCCTCTTAGCTTGAACCGACCTCTTTTGCTTGACACTTCGAAGTTGAACGTCGGCCGATAATAATTTTGTTAAGATGGTTTCTTTTTCCACTGCTAGGCGGTCGAGGGTCTTCTTCCACCGATTGCATTCAGCTCGGATTTGATCGACTTCTTCTCGAAGTAACCCGATCTTTTTGATCTTTTGCTGCAACCGAGACAACGAAGGGTTAACTTCCACGGTTAAGTCAGACCCATACTTTCACAGAACGAGGGTCACTTTCTTATCGATCTCAACCCCTTCTTCACATACCTTAACCAAATCCGCTTGGAGATCCTTTATAGCCTCGTCCTTTTGGCTGCAAAGAAGCCGCAGGGCATCTCTCTCACCTGAGACCTTCCGGAGCTCGGCCTCACACTGACTAAGATCAACTCGAAACCTACTAATGGCCTGCACAGTAAGAAACATGAGTCAAGTATGGAAAAGAACAAAGAAACCAAGTATGGAAGAATCATTACCCGAGTAATGAAACGCTGAGCCTCCTCTAATAAAAGAGAAGCGTCACCAATATTAGAACCATCATCGACTCCAGTAAAACAATCCCTAAAAGGATTCCCTGCACCTGAGCCTACGCCGATATCGGGAGTCTTCAACTCTCGAGCTTCCTTCAACGCCTCCTCAGAAAAAGATGGAAGAGAAGGCAAATGACCCATTGTCATAGCCCCGAGCAAATCACTCGGAGTACTCTGGTCGAGACTCAGGTCTTCGGAAACAACCCTGACAGGCACAACCGCCATTGGCTCGGGAGCTCTGGCAACCTTGATGGCCTTCATAGATCGGACTACCAAAGCCGATGAGCTATTTTCTTCTTCTTCTTCTTCTTCTTCTTCTTCTTCTTCTTCTTCTTCTCTCAGTCGTTGGACCGAGTCAATCGAAAGGGCAATTGCTTTTCTCCTCACCCTTCGAGTTTTGGGCTTGGGGTCCTCTGACCGAGAAGAAGGTCTTCGCTTCTTATCTTCCCCCTGTTTAGGGACTAGGGACTTGTTTCCTTCTTCACCGCTTGAAGGCCTCAAAGCGCCATCCCTGGTTACGCCTGCACAAAAGGAAATCGGTAATAAATAGAACGCAAAGAATACTTTGAAGGAAACAAGAAGCAAACCTCACCATGGTTCTTGGCCTCCCATCTGCCTTTTGCCAAATCACGCCGTCGAGGCTAACTTCCGAACCCAGTCCTCGAGGTCAGGCACCGCTTGTGGCATCCAAGGGGCAACTGAACATCAGGGAAGGACATTAGAAAAAAATCGGAAAAGGACATGAAAAGTGAACAAAGATCACTTACGGTCAAAATTTCATTATTCAGGGAACGACATCTTCTCCTCCGGAATGAGATCACGGGTCATCACTCGAATATAACGACCCATCCAACCCCGATCCTTGTCTTCATCGATGCTCAACATCAAAACCTTCGATGCCCGACGATGAAGTCTGATTAGTCCTCGAAAGATCTGAGGCCGATATAGTCGTATGGGGTGGTTTAGAGAAAAATCTAACCCCCGGCTTTAATAGAGAAGAAGCGCAATAAGATCACTATATGCCATAAAGAGGGATGAATTTGGCCAAGGGTGACTTGATACTTTTTGCAGAAATCTATAATCACCGGGTTGACGTGTCCCAGTGTGAAGGGATAAGTATAAACACTTAAAAAACCCTCCACGTAAGTGGTAACACTCTCATCGGAAGATGGAATTTGCAACACGACCTCGGAACCCCAGTTGCAGTCTTTTATGACGGCCTCGAGGTGATCCTCCGTTATAGAGCACGTATACATCGATACGTGTTCACATCGACCCGGAATGGAGGAAGGATTCTCCACCTTAAAATCGGTCTTCAAAGTGCACGGGCCAGGAACATAGTCATGAACTGATGGCTCCACCGGCACCTTATCATCAGACGGCCGCGAGGAAGAAGCTTTCTCCTTCTAAGGTACGATTTTGGAAGTTTTCGCCATTGATATGAAAGGGAAGAGTGCAAAGGAAGGTGAAGAAATAGACGTCACCAAAATTCTGGTATGGACGGCCCCATAGCAGTGAAATAGAGAGGATAAATAAGAAAGTTTGGAAGAAGAGAAGGCGCAAAAGTGGTAAAGGTTGTATGGAAAGACTATTTATAGACTAAGGCATGGCGGTTCGGTATCAGTGGTGGCCGACCACCGTCTGACACACATTAAATGCTTCGGTAAAATCGAGCCGATGTGACAGCTATCACATACGTCAAGATCGGGTTCGATAGAAACGTCAACATAAATTTGATCGAGCTGCAGGGAAATCATAACGTTCCTCGCCACATCCTTTCCGAGAAACGAGGGGACTAACTGTGTAAGGTCAAAACCGATTCTCAGTCATAAAGACCGGTCGAGACAATGACGTTTCAATCGAAGGGTATCCACATGACAAGCTCAGAAGAATCCCGAAGTAGGGACGTCGAGCTTCGAGCTATAAGACCAATCAACGGCAAAACTCGATATTATTATCGAGCCCGTATCCTAATCGGACTACGGGGCTACACCGATCGACACAGGCCCCGATTATCGATGACCCAAGGCAAAATCGAGCTCGAACCAAGACTGAGGGTTCGATCTAACATCGAGCTCAAGCCAGTGCCAAGCTCGCAGACAAGAGCAGTTACAACTGCACCGAGGGAGAGAATCTTGACAAGAATCAAGGAAGAGACAAACCATCATGGGTCCTGCACTATATGTATTATTTTATTATGTTGTTATAGATAAAACAGTGACCCTCTACTATAAAAAGGGGGATAGACCGCAATAGAGGCAGGTCCTCCAAGATACATTAAGATTTCATTGTGCTTGTTTTTCTAATTCATTTTAGTCTTCCCGTCCATCATTCCCATTTTATAGCAAAAATACATGTATTGTCATTTTGTATCAAAGGAATTTGCATACCCTTATAACCATATCTAAATTTAACGTTATCCGAATTTTCGGGTAAACAAATACAAAATAAGTTTTGTTAACAAAAATTTTTGGAGCATGGTTTGGTATCAAATCCGAAAGTGGTGCAATTTCATCAATATCTGAAACTCAACTATAGAGTAAATTACTGATACAATCTATCTATATATATTATTAAAAGGAGAGAAAAAAATCTCCACATTAAGCCAAGTGGCAATTTCACAACATGCCACTTGACAATTTAGGACAAAGTTAGTTATGTAAGGTAATACTTTTTTTTAATTTAAATTTTATATGTATTTTGTGTTTTTAATAATTAGTTACTATTTTTGATTTAACAAATTTGGAGTTTTAAAATTATTCTAAAATAAAAACGAAAATATTAAGAAGAAAACTGCTAATTCAAATTGGGGAGTAGTTTCTTTCAAATAAAAAATTAATATTCGATATTTAAAGTTTCATACGTAATAAAATCTTACTACAATTTAAAATTAGAAACAGTTACAATTTTTGTTATTTTTTAATGAAAGGAAAAAGATTTGAATTTAATCATCATTAATTGATAATAATAATAATAATCTATATCTATATATAATAAATGTGATGACCCAAAAGATCATCTTATATTTTAGAACTCGAATCTGCGTTCTTAAGCCTTAAAATTTCTATATTTATCCTTCTCGATTTACGTGCGCAGTCCGGGCATGTTTCCGGAAAGCTTTATGTTGAAAATTGATGAAAACAAGAATTTAGACCTTAAAAAATTGATTTTATTTGATTTCGGTCAATATTTTTGGTAAACGGGTTCGGATCCATGTTTTGACGGTCCCGGTGGGTCCGTATCGAAATATGAGACTTGGGCGTATGCCCGGAATCGAATTCCGAGGTTCATAGCCCGAGAAATGAATTTTTGACTAATATTGAATTTCAAAAAATTAATGGTTTTAAAGTATATGCTTAGTGCTTGATTTTGATGGTATCGGGCCCGTATTTTAGTTCCGGAGCCCGGTACAGGTCCGTTATAATATATGAACTATGTATGTGAAATTTTGTGAGAAACGGAGTTTAAATGACGTGATTCGGACCTTCGGTTGAGAAAATAGTAACTTTAAGTGTTCTTGAGAATTTCATTGATTTTGATGCTAAATCCGTAGTTTTAGGTGTTATTTTGGCGATTTGATCGTACGAGCAAGTCCGTATGATGGTGTTAGACTTGTGCGCATGTTTGGTTTGGAGCCCCGAGGGCTCGGGTGAGTTTCGGATAGGCTACTGGGTGATTTGCACTTAGAAAATCTAAGATTTTTGCTGCAGCAGCTGTTCTGGTGTGCCCTTCTTCGTGTTCGCGTAGGTAGTGTCGCAAACGCTAAGCATTGGGGGTGGTACCCTTCGCGAACGCGATCACTCTCTCAAGAACGCGGTAGTTTAAGGGACCTGGGGAGGGGAGTCATGTTCTTCTACGCGAACGCGTCCATTGGGTCGCGAACGGGAAGGCTTGGGGGAGCTGCCTTACGTGAACACATAGAAAGACTCGCGAACGCGAAGGCCTTAGGCCGTTGTGCATCGCGATCGCGACAGGCCTCTCACGAACGCGATGAAGGCATGTCCAATGTTTTAAAACAGACTTCAAAGACGGGATTTGCTCAAAATTTCACATTTTCTTTACTTGAAATCAACCTTGGGCGATTTTTGAAGTGAGAATTCAATACCAAATCATAGGTTCATGTTCTTAAACTCATTCCTTTCAATTTCCATCAACACCCACTAGATTTCTAGGCCTAAATCTTGTTCTTTAAGGGTAGAAATTAGGGATTTTGTAAATTTGGGAATTTAGACCTCGATTTGGGGTTGAATTCCAAAACTCATGACATATTCGGGCTCGGGGGTGAATGAGTAAACAGAGTTTGGTCCGAACCTCGAATTTGGATCAAGCGGGCCCGGGGTCGGTTTTTTAATTTTTTTAAAAATTTTTGGAAAATCTGTAATTATTCATTAAAGTTGATTTCTTTAGCGATAATTGATGGTATTAAGCTATTTGTGACTAGATACGAGTGAGTTGGAGGTGAATTCTAAGGAAAAAGCGGTACTTGAGCAATGAGTGGCCTGCGAATCGAGGTAAGTGTCGTGTCTAACTTTGGCTTGAGGGAATAAGTATTATATATTTATTTGCTACGTGTTTGGTTGTTAAATACGATGTATAAGTGAGGTGACGAGCATCTATGCATCGTTGTCGAGGCATAGCATGTGAGTGAAATTCTATTCTTGTCTATTTTGTAGCCTTAAATTCTACTATCCATGCTTAGCGGGTTATTTGAAATGTTGGGTGACTTATATCTGGCTTTACTGAGATTTGGTAACTTTCGAATATTGATTCAAGGTTGAGTTTACATTGTGCTATTGATTATGGGTAAAATACTGGTTTCTTTGCGATACTCTTATCTATCCGTTGTTATTGATTCTGTGATTTGTGAGGAGGAGTGTAAAGCACGAAGGGTGATGCCATGCATGTATTATTTATATTGTGAGGAAGAGTGTAAAGCACGAAGGGTGATGTCGTGCCGTTTTATTTATTTATTTGGTGAGGTTGAGAGTAAAAGTACGAAGGGTGATGCCGTGCAGTTTTCCTTTGCTGTTTTACTTGCTCAATTTGTTTAAGGATTTTTGGTTTAATTCTATCCTTTCATTATTCTCATTCTTTATATTGTATTCCCCCTTCCCATTATTTTTGCGTTATTTCTTTATTTACTATTGTTGCCTCTAACATGATTATACTGTTCAGGTTATATGTGGGTGTCTTGTCCTAGCCTCGTCACTATTTCACCGAGGTTAGGCTCGACACTTACCAAGACTTGGGGTCGGTTGTACTGATGCTGCACTCTGCACTTTCTGTGCAGATTTTGGTACCGGCTCAGGTTGATCTAGATTTTGCTATTGGTCCGCTATCCGGAGACTCAAGGTAGATCTGTCGGCGTCCACAGACCTTGAAGTCCCCGTCTATCTTTTATGTCCTACTGTTTTCTTTCACTCAGACAGTTGTATTTCTTTCAGACTATTACTTGTAGTAAATTCTAGAATGCTCGTGAATTGTGACTCAAGATCCGGGTGGTAGTAATTAATATAGTTTTATAATATTCTGCACTTATTATATTTTATCTTAGTTAATTATTGTTATTTACTAAATAGAAATAAGGAATTGGTTTAATGATTCTCTAACGTTGGCTTGCCTAGCAAGTGAAATGTTAGGCGCCATCACGGTCCCGTCGGTGGGAAATTTCGGGTCGTGACAGTTGGTATCAGAGCACTAGGTTGCCTAGGTCTCACGATTCACGAGCAAACTTAGTAGAGTCTGTAGGATCAATACAGAGACGTGTGTGCTTATCTTCTAGAGGCTATGAAGTTTAGGAACAAGTTTCACTTCTATTCTTCTATGTCATGCGATTTTGCTTTCTCAATACTGATTGAACTCTTCTACTTTTATTCTCTCGCAGATGGCGAGAACGCGTAGTGCTTCCTCAGCTGAGCAGTAGCCAGAGCCTCCAATGGCAGCTCTTACGCGGAGCAGAGGTCGAGGCCGAGGCCGAGGCAAGGGCAGGGCTCTGCCTAGAGCCCGAGCAGCAGCCCCAGCAGTGGAGCCTCAGATAGAGCTTGACGAGGAGGTTCCAG